>NC_092044.1:86950561-87252018 GCF_003086295.3 Arachis hypogaea | reverse complement strand
ATCCCACGGAGATTGTTGGTATGAAGCAAGCTATGGTCATCTTGTAAATCTCAGCCAGGCGGATTCAAATGGTTATGGAGGATTAATGATTAAAACATAAAATAAAGATAGAGATACTTATGCAATTCATTGGTGAGAATTTCAGATAAGCGTATGGAGATGCTTTGTCCCTTCTGTCTTTCTGCTTTCCTACTGTCTTCATCCAATCCTTCTTACTCCTTTCCATGGCAAGCTGTTTGTTGGGCATCACCGTTGTCAATGGCTACAGTCCCGTCCTCTCAGTGAAAATTTTCAACGCGCTTTGTCACAGCACGACTATTCAGCTGTCGGTTCTCGATCATGTCGGAATAGAATCCAGTGATTCTTTTACGTCTGTCACTAACGCCCCACAATCGCGAGTTTGAAGCTTGTCACGGTCATTCAATCCTTGAATCCTACTCAGAATACCACAGACAAGGTTTAGACCTTCCGGATTCTCTTGAATGCCGCCATCAATTCTAGCTTATACCATGAAGATTCTGATTAAGGAACCCAAGAGATATCCACTCAATCTAAGGTAGAACGGAGGTGGTTGTCAGGCACACGTTCATAGGTGAGAATGATGATGAGTGTCACGAATCATCACATTCATCAAGTTGAGGAACAAGTGATATCTTAGAACAAGAATAAGCTAAATTGAATAGAAGAACAATAGTAATTGCATTAATACTCGAGGTACAGCAGAAATTATCAAGCCTAAATCCACTAACCACATCCTAGGCTACCTAACAACCTAGAATCCACTACAACATGCATATCTAACTAGCCTAAATATGAACAAAAACAGAAAAATATGAACGAACTACGAATGGATAGAAGGGGACGTGATGCGGAACCTGGTAGACGAATTAAGGCGAGTGGGGCAGAAAAGTGACCGGGGGAAATTGGAGGTAGCGTCCGGTGCGGTGGCGGTGGTTGGCACGGCGGCGGTGGCTGCGGGTTAGGGGGCAGGTAGGGGTAGGGGGTAGGGGGGTTGGGACGGGGGTGATGGTGGTGGTGGTTGGAGGTGGCGCGGCTGCTGTGGGCGACGCGGAGGGTGGCAGCGGCGGAGGGTGATTGTGGAGGGGGGGTAGTGGCGGTGGGGGGAAAGGGAAAGAAGAAGAAAGAGGGGGACAGAGGAACGGGGGGTGGCGGTTGTTTCCGGGCGGTTGGCGGTGGCGGGGGTTGTCGGTGGTGGTGGCTGGGTGGTGGTTGAGGGGTTGGGGAGAAGAGAGGGAGGAGAGGGTTTCGGGAGGGGGCGCTGATGACAAGTCATCATATACCCATTTTTCAAGCTAATTTCACTTGTTTTTATTAGTTTTTATGCACTTTCTTGCATCCTAAGTGAGTGATTTGGAATGAAAATGCATAACTTCTTTAGATCAAGCAACTACCATTAATTTGATGCTAACTCATGAGGTTTAAGCTAATTTTAATTGATTTATAAGCCTTGTGAATTTAGTGATACTTTGAGTGGTTATTTTGGTTGATTGTAGGTGAAGAAAAGAAGAAAAGAGAAAGCGTTGCCTAAGAAAGTGTGGCCAAAGGAGGAAAAGTGTGGCCAAAGGAGAAAAAGGCGTGGCTTATGAAGGAGGGAAGCAAGCATTGCCCTCCACAAGGGTACACTGCCTTCTAGGAGGGCAACATAAGGGAACAAAGCTTGAAAGGCAACTCTGCCCTGCCCACGACAAGGGCAGAGCACAAAATTGTGCCTTGGATCAAAGAAGAGCAAAACCTTGCCCTGCCCTCCACAAGGGCAGTATCGGGCCTTCATGGAAAATAAATCAAAGGAAAAAGCCTATCAATGCTTGCCACAAGAGTTGAACACGGGACAATGAGAAAGCAAGGAACTAGGCTTCATTATGGTGCCAAGAAAGCCAAGGAAAATAAGTAGCGTGTGTTTCAGCCATGTCTCGAACGCGGGACTTCAGTTTGGAAACACTGCCCTGCCCTCCGCGAGGGCAGGGCAGCATTTTGTTGTGGCACGGCCAGCGCACCAATCTGGCGCACCAAAGCATCATTCGGCAGCACCAGCAGCGCACCAAGGCACCAATCTGGCACACCAAACTTTTCTGCCCTGCCCTCCGCGAGGGCAGGGCAGCATTCTGCAGCACGCACCAACGCACCACGCCCGCACCAAGGCCGCACGCACCAATTTTCTGCCCTACCCTCCTGATGAGCGGATAATTTGTATGCTTTTTGGCATTGTTTTTAGTGTGTTTTTAGTATGATCTAGTTAGTTTTTAGTATATTTTTATTAGTTTTTAGTTAAAATTCACTTTTCTGGACTTTACTATGAGTTTGTGTGTTTTTCTGTGATTTCAGGTATTTTCTGGCTGAAATTGAGGGACCTGAGCAAAAATCTGATTCAGAGACTAAAAAGGACTGCAGATGCTGTTGGATTCTGACCTCCCTGCACTCGAAGTGGATTTTCTGGAGCTACAGAAGCCCAATTGGCGCGCTCTCAACGGCGTTGGAAATTAGACATCCTGGGCTTTCCAGCAATATATGATAGTCCGTACTTTGCCCAAGATTTGATGGCTCAAACCGGCGTTCAAAGTCACCCTCAGAAATCCCAGCGTTAAACGCTGGAACTGGCACCAAAATGGGAGTTAAACGTCCAAACTGGCATAAAAGCTGGCGTTTAACTCCAAGAAGAGTCTCTGCACGAAAATGCTTCATTGCTCAGCCCAAGCACACACCAAGTGGGCCCGGAAGTGGATTTTTATGTCTTTTACTCATCTCTGTACACCCTAGGCTACTAGTTTTCTATAAGTAGGACCTTTTACTATTGTATTGAGATATCTTGGTAGCTATCTTCATTTTATGCTATCTTAGATCATTGGGAGGCTGGCCATTCGGCCATGCCTAGACCTTGTTCTTATGTATTTTCAACGGTGGAGCTTCTACACACCATAGATTAAGGTGTGGAGCTCTGCTGTACCTCGAGTATTAATGCAATTACTATTGTTCTTCCATTCAATTCCGCTTGTTCTTGTTCTAAGATATCACTTGTTCTTCAACTTGATGAATGTGATGATCCGTGACACTCATCATCATTCTCACCTATGAACGTGTGACTGACAACCACCTCCGTTCTACCTTCGATTGGGTGAATATCTCTTGGATTCTTTAACCGGAATCTTCGTGGTATAGGCTAGAACTGATGGCGGCATTCAAGAGAATCCGGAAGGTTTAACCTTGTCTGTGGTATTCTGAGTAGGATTCAATGACTGAATGACTGTGACGTGCTTCAAACTCCTAGCAGGCAGGGCGTTAGTGACAGACGCAAAAGAATCGATGGATTCTATTCCGGCCTGACCGAGAACCGACAGCTGAATTCCGCGTGCTGTGACAGAGCATATGCAATCGTTTTCACTGAGAGGATGGGAGGTAGCCATTGACAACGGTGAAACCCTACACAAGCTTGCCATGGAAAGGAGTAAGAAGGATTGGATGAAGACAGTAGGAAAGCAGAGAGACGGAAGGGAAGGCATCTTCATGCGCTTATCTGAAGTTCCTACCAATGAATTACATAAGTATCTCTATCTTTATCTTTATTGTTATTTTCGTTCATCACCATATCCATTTGAGTTTGCCTGACTAAGATTTACAAGATGACCATAGCTTGCTTCATACTAACAATCTCCGTGGGATCGACCCTTACTCGCGTAAGGTTTATTACTTGGACGACCCAGTGCACTTGCTGGTTAGTTGTGCGAAGTTGTGTAATGCCATGGTATTGAACACCAAGTTCTTGGGGTTCATGACCGGGGGTTATGAGAGTTGTGAAAAGTATTGTTCACAATTTCGCGCCACCAAGGTTTTGGCGCCGTTGCCGGGGATTGTTCAAGTTTTGAGCAAGCTTTTGGTCCGGTAACATCAGTGCCAAGATCCGGCAACAACACCAAGTTTTTGGCGCCGTTGCCGGGGATTGTTCAAGTTTTAAGCAAGCTTTTGGTCCGGTAACATCAGTGCCAAGATTCGGCAACAACACCAAGTTTTTGGCGCCGTTGCCGGGGATTGTTCAGTTTGGACAACTGACGGTTCATCTTGTTGCTTAGATTAGGTATTTTTTTTCGAAATTCTTGAAGATGAATTCTAGAGTTTCATGATGATTTGTTGAAGTCTGGCTGGCTGAGAAGCCATGTCTAATCTCATTGGACCGAGGTTTCAACTTATCATCACAAGAGCTTGTTGATCTTTATCAATCTTGCTTTTGGAGCAGTGATCTGCTAAGGCTTGGCTGGCCTTTGGCCATGTCTAGTGTTTTGGATCGAAGCTTTCTTTGAAAGCTTGGCTGGCTGTGAAGCCATGTCTAATTCCTGGACCGGAGTCTTAGACTAGCATTGCACTGATTCCTGGAATTCTCATTGAGAATTTTGATACCTTTTTTTTCACTTAATTTTCGAAAATCACAAAAAAATTTTACAAAATCATAAAATCCAAAAATTTCTTGTTTGAGTCTAGTGTTTCATCTTAAGTTTGGTGTCAATTGCATGCATTCATTCATGTGTCTTAAGGATTTTCAAGTAATTCTTGATGATTTCTTACTCTGATCTTTGAATTCTCTTGACTTGAGTGTTTGTGTGTCTCATATGCATTAGTGTCAGTAGTATACAAACTGCTAAGTTTGGTGTCTTGCATGCATTGTTATTTGATTCTTGTTGCATTTTGATTTTTCCTTATTATTAAAAATCCAAAAATATTTTTAATTTGTGTCTTCTCAAGTCAATAATACAGAGAATTGAAGATTCAGAACATTCAGCAGAGGAATTGCACAGAAAAAGCTGGGCGTTCAAAACGCCCAGTGAAGAAGGACAGACTGGCGTTTAAACGCCAGCCAGGGTACCTGGTTGGGTGTTTAACGCCCAAAAAGGTATAGTTTTGGGCGTTAAACGCCAGAATGTGCACCATTCTGGGCGTTTAACGCCAGGATGGCACAAGGGGGAAGATTCTGTTTTTCAATGCAATTTTTTTTCAGGTTTTCAAAGTTTTTCAAAATCAAATCTTTTTCAAATCATATCTTTTCAATCATATGTTTTCAAAATTGATTTCTTTCTATCTTTAAAGATACTTGCTACCAATTAATGATTTGATTCAACATTTCAAGTATGTTGCCTTTTCTGTTGAGAAAGGTTTAATGTTTGAATCATATCTTTTCTTGTTAGCCAAGTTTTTAATTTTCAAAATCAAATCTTTTTAAAATGTTTTTCAAATCATATCTTCTCAATCACATCTTTTTAAAACCAATCATATTTTCTTAACCACATCTTTTTCAAAATAGTCTTCAATCAAATCTTTTTGATTTCTAATTTCAAAATCTTTTTCAAAAATCACTTTATTTCTTTCCCACTTTCATTTTCGAAAATTAAGTAATGTTTTTCAAAAAATGTTTTCAAAATTTTTACTTAATTTTCGAAAATCACTTCCCTTCTTCTCACATCCTTCTATTTATGGACTAACACTATTCCTTAATGCAAAATTTGAACTCCATCTCCTTTGATAAGTTCGAATTTTCTACTTCTGTCTTCTACTCTTCTTTTCCTCTGACATTTCAAAGAATCTCTATACTGTGACATAGAGGATTCCACATTTCTTGTTCTCTTCTCTCTCATATGAGCAGGAGCAAAGACAAAGGCATTCTTGTTGAGGCTGATCCTGAACCTGAAAGGACCTTGAAGAGAAAGCTAAGAGAAGTCAAAGCACAACTCTCTTTAGAGGACCTGACCGAATTCTCCAAAGAAGAAGAACACATGGCAGCCGAAAACAACAATGCCAACAATGCAAGGAAGGTGCTGGGTGACTTTACTGCACCTACTCCCAATTTCTATGGGAGAAGCATCTCTATCCCTGCCATTGGAGCAAACAACTTTGAGCTCAAGCCTCAATTAGTTTCTCTAATGCAACAGAATTGCAAGTTCCATGGACTTCCATTGGAAGATCCTCATCAGTTCTTAGCTGAGTTCTTGCAAATCTGTGACACTGTCAAGACTAATGGGGTTGACCCTGAGGTCTACAGACTTATGCTATTCCCTTTTGCTGTAAGAGACAGAGCTAGAACATGGTTGGACTCTCAACCTAAAGAAAGCCTGGACTCTTGGGAAAAGCTAGTCAATGCCTTCTTGGCAAAGTTCTTTCCACCTCAAAAATTGAGTAAGCTTAGAGTGGAAGTCCAAACCTTCAGACAGAAGGAAGGAGAATCCCTCTATGAAGCTTGGGAAAGATACAAACAATTAATCAGAAAGAGTCCTTCTGATATGCTTTCTGAATGGAGCATCATAGGTATTTTCTATGATGGTCTCTCTGAACTATCCAAGATGTCTCTGGATAGCTCTGCAGGAGGATCTCTTCATCTGAAGAAGACGCCTACTGAAGCTCAAGAACTGATTGAAATGGTTGCAAATAACCAATTCATGTACACTTCTGAAAGAAATCCTGTGAACAATGGGACTAGTCAGAAGAAAGGAATTCTTGAGATTGACACTCTGAATGCCATATTGGCTCAGAACAAAATATTGACTCAACAAGTCAATATGATTTCTCAAAGTCTGTCTGGAATGCAAAATGTACCAAGCAGTACTAAGGAGGCTTCATCTGAGGAAGAAGCTTATGATCCTGAGAACCCTTCAATAGAAGAGGTGAATTACATGGGAGAACCCTATGGAAACACCTACAATCCTTCATGGAGGAATCATCCGAACCTTTCATGGAAGGATCAACAGGGACCTCAACAAGGTTTCAATAACAATAATGGTGGAAGAAACAGGTTTGGCAATAGCAAGCCTTTTCCATCATCTTCTCAGCAACAGACAGAGAGTTCTAAGCAGAATAACTCTGACTTAGCAACCATGGTCTCTGATCTGATCAAAACCACTCAAAGTTTCATGACTGAAACAAGGTCCTCCATTAGAAATTTGGAAGGACAAGTGGGTCAGCTGAGCAAGAAAATTACTGAGCTCCCTCCTAGTACTCTCCCAAGCAATACAGAAGAAAATCCAAAAGGAGAGTGCAAGGCCATCAACATGGCCGAATTTTGGGAGGAAGGAGAGGCAGTGAACGCCACTGAGGAAGGCCTCACGGGGCGTCCACTGGCCTCCAATGAGTTCCCCAATGAGGAACCATGGGAATCTGAGGCTCAACTTGAGACCATAGAGATTCCATTGGACTTACTTCTGCCATTCATGAGCTCTGATGAGTATTCTTCCTCTGATGAGGATGAGTATGTCACTGAAGAGCAAGTTGCTAAATACCTTGGAGCAATCATGAAGCTAAATGACAAGTTATTTGGAAATGAGACTTGGGAGGATGAACCCCCTTTGCTCACCAAAGAACTGGATGACTTGTCTAGGCAGAAACTGCCTCAAAAGAGACAGGATCTTGGGAAGTTTTCAATACCTTGTACCATAGGCACCATGACCTTCAAGAAGGCCTTGTGTGACTTAGGGTCAAGTGTAAACCTCATGCCTCTCTCTGTAATGGAGAAGTTAGGGATCTCTGAGGTGCAAGCTGCAAAAATCTCACTGGAGATGGCAGACAATTCAAGAAAACAAGCCCATGGACTTGTAGAGGATGTTCTGGTTAAGGTTGAAGACCATTACATCCCTACTGATTTCATAGTCCTAGAGACTGGGAAGTGCATGGATGAATCCATCATCCTTGGCAGACCCTTCCTAGCCACAGCAAGGGCTGTAATTGATGTTGATAGAGGAGAGTTGATCATTCAAGTGAATGAAGAATCCCTTATGTTTAAGGCTCAAGGATATCCCTCTGTCATCATGGAGAGGAAGCATGAAGAGCTTCTCTCAAATCAGAGACAAACAGAGCCCCCACAGTCAAACTCTAAGTTTGGTGTTGGGAGGTCCCAACATGGCTCTGAATATCTGTGAGGCTCCATGAGAGTCCTCTGTCAAGCTACTGACATTAAAGAAGCGCTTGTTGGGAGGCAACCCAATGTTATATTTTATCTATTTTATTTTGTTATTATCTCTTTTTTGTAGGTTGATGATCATGAGAAGTCACAAAATCAATGAAAAAAGCAAAAACAGAATGAAAAACAGGAAGAAAAACAGCACACCCTGGAGGACGCACCCACTGGCGTTTAAACGCCAGTGAGGTTAGCTGTTGGGCGTTTAACGCCCAGTCTGGCTCCATTCTGGGCGTTTAACGCCAGAAAGGGGCACCAGACTGGCGTTAAACGCCAGAAATGGGCAAGAAGCTGGCGTTAAACGCCAGAAATGGGCACCAGCCCGGCGTTTAACGCCAGAAATGGCTCAAAACGTGATTTTGAATGCCATATGGTGCTGGGATGACTTTTCCTTGACACCTCAGGATCTGTGAACCCCACAGGATCCCCACCTACCCTACCACTCTCTCTCTCTTCTTCACCCATTCACCAATCACCTTAACACCTCTTCCCCAAAAACCCTTCACCTATCAAATCCCATCTTTCTCTTCACCACTCACATCCATCCTTCATAAAACCCCACCTACCTCACCATTCAAATTCAAACCACTTTCCCACCCAAACCCACCCTCAAATGGCCGAACCCTACCCTTCCCCTTCTCCTATATAAACCCTCCTTCACTCATTCATTTTCACACAACATACACACCATCTCTCTCCCCTTTGGCCGAATACATAGCCATTCCCTTTCCCCTCATTTCTTCTTCTTCTACTCTCTTCTTTCTTCTTTTGCTCGAGGACGAGCAAACCTTTTAAGTTTGGTGTGGTAAAAGCATTGCTTTTTGTTTTTCCATAACCATTTATGGCATCCAAGGCCGGAGAAACCTCTAGAAAGAGGAAAGGGAAGGCAAAAGCTTCTACCTCCGAGTCATGGGAGATGGATAGATTCATCTCAAGGGTGCACCAAGACCACTTCTATGAAGTTGTGGCCTTGAAGAAGGTGATCCCCGAGGTCCCTTTTTCAATCAAAAAGGGTGAATATCCGGAGATCCGACATGAGATCCGAAGAAGAGGTTGGGAAGTTCTTACCAACCCCATTCAACAAGTCGGAATCTTGATGGTTCAAGAGTTCTATGCCAATGCATGGATCACCAAGAACCATGATCAAAGTGTGAACCCGAATCCAAAGAATTATCTTACTATGGTTCGGGGGAAATACTTGGATTTTAGTCCAGAAAGTGTGAGGGTGGCGTTCAACTTGCCCATGATGCAAGGAGATGAACATCCCTACACTAGAAGAGTCAACTTTGATCAAAGGTTGGACCAAGTCCTCATAGTCATATGTGAAGAGGACGCCCAATGGAAGAGAGATTCAAGAGGAAAGCCGGTTCAATTGAGAAGGCATGACCTCAAACCCGTGGCTAGAGGATGGTTAGAGTTTATACAACGCTCAATCATTCCCACTAGCAACCGGTCCGAAGTTACCATAGACCGGGCTATCATGATCCATAGCATCATGATTGGAGAAGAAATAGAAGTTCATGAGGTTATAGCCCAAGAATTCTATAAGGTGGCGGACAAGTCCTCTACCTTGGCAAGGTTAGCCTTTCCTCATCTTATTTGTCACCTCTGTTATTCAGTGGGAGTTGACATAGAGGGAGACATCCCCATTGATGAGGACAAGCCCATCACTAAGAAGAGGATGGAGCACACAAGAGACCCCACTCATCATGAGATCCCTGAGATTCCTCAAGGGATGCACTTTCCTCCACAAAACTATTGGGAGCAACTAAACACCTCCCTAGGAGAATTAAGTTCCAACATGGGACAACTAAGGGTGGAGCACCAAGAACACTCCATCATCCTTCATGAAATTAGAAAAGATCAAAGAATCATGAGGGAGGAGCAACAAAGACAAGGAAGAGACATTGAGGAGCTCAAGCACTCCATAGGATCTTCAAGAGGAAGGAAGAGCCGTCATCACTAAGGTGGACCCGTTCCTTGATTTTCTTGTTCTTTATTCTTCTGTTTTTCGAATTTTAGTGCTTATGTTTATCTATGTTTGTGTCTTGTGATCATTAGTGTCTTAGTGTCTATGCCTTAAAGTTATGAATGTCCTATGAATCCATCACATTTCTTGAATAAAAACGTGCTTTAATTGAAAAGGAAAGAATTGCATGAATTTTAAATTTTATAACAGTTTAATTATTTTGATGTGGTGGCAATATTTTTTGTTTTCTGAATGTATGCTTAAACAGTGCATATGTATCTTGAATTTGTGGTTCATGAATATTGGCTCTTGAAAGAATGATGAAAAAGGAGACATGTTACTGAGGATCTGAAAAATCATTACAATGATTCTTGAAGCAAGAAAAAGCAATGAAAAAAAAAAAGAGAAAAAAAAATCGAAAAAAAAGAGAAAAAGAAAAGAAAACGAAAAAAAAGAGAGAAAAGAAAGAAAAATAAAGTTGTGATCCAAGGCAATAAGAGTGTGCTTAAGAACCTTGGACACCTCTAATTGGGGACTTTAGCAAAGCTGAGTCACAATCTGAAAAGGTTCACCCAATTATGTGTCTGTGGCATGTATGTATCCGGTGGTAATACTGGAAGACAGAGTGCTTTGGGCCACAGCCAAGACTCAATAAGTAGCTATGTTCAAGAATCATCATACTTTACTAGGAGAATCAATAACACTATCTGGATTCTAAGTTCCTAAAGAAGCCAATCATTCTGAATTTCAAAGGATAGAGTGAGATGCCAAAACTATTCAGAGGCAAAAAGCTAAAAGCCCCGCTCATCTAATTAATACTGATCTTCATAGATGTTTTTGGAATTCATTGCATATTCTCTACTTTTTATCTTATTTGGTTTTCAGTTGCTTGAGGACAAGCAACAATTTAAGTTTGGTGTTGTGATGAGCGGATAATTTGTATGCTTTTTGGCATTGTTTTTAGTGTGTTTTTAGTATGATCTAGTTAGTTTTTAGTATATTTTTATTAGTTTTTAGTTAAAATTCACTTTTCTGGACTTTACTATGAGTTTGTGTGTTTTTCTGTGATTTCAGGTATTTTCTGGCTGAAATTGAGGGACCTGAGCAAAAATCTGATTCAGAGACTAAAAAGGACTGCAGATGCTGTTGGATTCTGACCTCCCTGCACTCGAAGTAGATTTTCTGGAGCTATAGAAACCCAATTGGCGCTCTCTCAACGGCGTTGGAAAGTAGACATCCTGGGCTTTCCAGCAATATATGATAGTCCGTACTTTGCCCAAGATTTGATGGCCCAAACCGGCGTTCAAAGTCACCCTCAGAAATCCCAGCGTTAAACGCTGGAACTGGCACCAAAATGGGAGTTAAACGCCCAAACTGGCATAAAAGCTGGCGTTTAACTCCAAGAAGAGTCTCTGCACGAAAATGCTTCATTGCTCAGCCCAAGCACACACCAAGTGGGCCCGGAAGTGGATTTTTATGTCTTTTACTCATCTCTGTACACCCTAGGCTACTAGTTTTCTATAAGTAGGACCTTTTACTATTGTATTGAGATATCTTGGTAGCTATCTTCATTTTATGCTATCTTAGATCATTGGGAGGCTGGCCATTCGGCCATGCCTAGACCTTGTTCTTATGTATTTTCAACGGTGGAGCTTCTACACACCATAGATTAAGGTGTGGAGCTCTGCTGTACCTCGAGTATTAATGCAATTACTATTGTTCTTCCATTCAATTCCGCTTGTTCTTGTTCTAAGATATCACTTGTTCTTCAACTTGATGAATGTGATGATCCGTGACACTCATCATCATTCTCACCTATGAACGTGTGACTGACAACCACCTCCGTTCTACCTTCGATTGGGTGAATATCTCTTGGATTCTTTAACCGGAATCTTCGTGGTATAGGCTAGAACTGATGGCGGCATTCAAGAGAATCCGGAAGGTCTAACCTTGTCTGTGGTATTCTGAGTAGGATTCAATGACTGAATGACTGTGACGTGCTTCAAACTCCTAGCAGGCGGGGCGTTAGTGACAGACGCAAAAGAATCGATGGATTCTATTCCGGCCTGACCGAGAACCGACAGCTGAATTCCGCGTGCTGTGACAGAGCATATGCAATCGTTTTCACTGAGAGGATGGGAGGTAGCCATTGACAACGGTGAAACCCTACACAAGCTTGCAATGGAAAGGAGTAAGAAGGATTGGATGAAGACAGTAGGAAAGCAGAGAGACGGAAGGGAAGGCATCTTCATGCCCTTATCTGAAGTTCCTACCAATGAATTACATAAGTATCTCTATCTTTATCTTTATTGTTATTTTCGTTCATCACCATATCCATTTGAGTTTGCCTGACTAAGATTTACAAGATGACCATAGCTTGCTTCATACTAACAATCTCCGTGGGATCGACCCTTACTCGCGTAAGGTTTATTACTTGGACGACCCAGTGCACTTGCTGGTTAGTTGTGCGAAGTTGTGTAATGCCATGGTATTGAACACCAAGTTCTTGGGGTTCATGACCGGGGGTTGTGAGAGTTGTGAAAAGTATTGTTCACAATTTCGCGCCACCACCTCCACAAGGGCAGGGCAGCCTCCTGGAAGCAATCCTTCATGGGCTATAATTGGATTAAAAATCCAATAAAATTCATTTCTTCACCAAATCAAAAGCCCATCCAAATCCTAAGATCCAAGAATGGAAAGTGTATAAATAGGAGCTAGTTTGATGTAATTAGGACCTTTTTTTGACTTACTTTTGAACTTTGAATTTTCCTTTGAACCTTTACTTTTATTTTGAGCTTTTGAACTTTCTCTTGGGAACTTCACTGAGATTTCAGAGAATTGGGGAGGAGAATTGATCTCTCTTCTTCCTCGTTCTTGTGTGGGCATTTTTATTTTTCTTGTTTGAGTTTTGGGTGTGAAGAATTGAGGAAATTCTGTCTCAATCTCCATTCAAAATCTCTTTAATTCCTTTCTGCATAATTGAGTTTAATTTCAATTTCCTTTACTGCTTCTTCTTCTATTTCTTGTCAATTGCTTTGTGAACTTGGATCTGGACTTTGCTTTCTAGTCTCTTGAGACTTGAGATCCCATTTTCCTTTTTGGTTCTTCTGGGAACCCTGCTGCACTTTAATTTCATCTTCTGTTTGAATTTTAGTTTATTCCAATTCATCCTCTACTTTATTAATTGCTGCAATTTACTTTCTCTTGCTGGAATTCTGAATTCCCAATCCTTAATTCCCCTTCTATATTCAAGCAATTTACATTTCTTGCACTTTAAGTTACTGCAATTTACATTTCTTGCACTTTAAGTTTCAGTCATTTAATTTCTTGTCTTTTAAGATTCAGCATCTTTTACTTTCCTGTTCTTTAATTTACAGCAATTCTCCCCTCTCCCTTTACATTCCAAGCAATTTAGCTTCTATTAAAGATAAACCACTCAACCAATACTTGATTCGCTTGACTAAATCAACCACTAAACTAAAATTGCTCAATCCTTCAATCCCTGTGGGATCGACCTCACTTCCGTGAGTTTTATTACTTGATGCGACCCGGTACACTTACCGGTGAGTTTTGTGTTGGATCGTTTTCCACACATCAGGCGCGACTGATAGGGTTCGCGTGACAGGGGGGTTATAATTCAAATCCACGCGATCGCGTGGAGCACGTGGTCGCGTGGCTGGGGTGAAATAGGGTCGACGCGATCGCTTGGGATGGATAGAAGAGAGGGTGACGCGATCGCATGAGGCATGCGATCGCGCCGCTTGAAGTTGTGCTAAACGCATGATTCCAGCATCGTGTCAGCGCAACTTTCTGTCTCCTTTGGGGTGGTGTGCAATCCGCGCGACGCGATCGCGTCGCTCACGCTGTCGCGTGGGATTAGTGTAGGTGCATGTGATGCGATCGCGTCAGGGACGCGATCGCGTGGGTCTTTTGTGTGAAAAACACAATGGCCACACGATTCCAGCCCAACTTTCTGGGCATTGGATCTTTACGCCGATTTCCAGTTCACGCGACTGCGTGATCGACGCGGACGCGTGGGAGGTGTTTTATCGCAACTGACGCGATCGCATGAGTGATACGGTCGCGTCCCACGCCCTTTTCTTTTTTTTTTATTATGCAGGGATGCAAATATGCAGTATGCAGAATGCAATGATTAATATGAATGATATGCAAAATTCCAGGTTCAATATAATAAAATAATATAAAATTTGAAGACAAATAAGACTAAATAAAAAAATGAAAAAGGGACGATCATACCATGGTGGGTTGTCTCCCACCTAGCACTTTTGGTTAAAGTCCTTAAGTTGGACATTGGTTGAGCTTCCTGTTATGGCGGCTTATGTTTAAATTCATCCAGAAATCTCCACCAATGCTTGGAATGCCAATAGCTCAAAAATACAAGCATTTATGGATTGAATGCGAAAATTGTTATGGATTAAATTATAGGAAATTTTTTATTCACATCAGTCGTAGTCCCTGGGGACTCATTTCCATCATCAAGTATTATCCTGTTCTTAAGATTTGACCAGCTTAACAAACGTCGAATTTCTCGTGATCTACGTGCTCCCTGGTTAGAACCTCTAAGAGGTCCCAATGGTTTGGACTTGAGAAAAATGATTTGAATTGTTTAAAAAACTCAACATGCATCTTTTTTTGCATTGGGCTTTCTTTTCAACGCTTCAACCTGCTTCATCTATCGTTAGGGCTCGGTGAGAATCTTACCTACCTTCCTTTTCCCCTGTTGTCTTGTCTAGCTTTTTTTAACCCAAACTAGGCATGTAAAGCTTCTAAGCAGCTTCAAACAAATTTTCAGGCTCCTGGGATGATGAATGTCAGGATAGGATCCATGATCCTAAGCTTTGCTTTTAAATCCGCATCTGTTTTGATCAACATGATTCCATCCGGGCGGTTTAAAAAGTAGATTCTCACCATGGTGACCAAACGTTCTCCGTGATCCATTCAATTGAGCATGATACCAATCCGTGCGCTTCGAGTTGAAGTGTGGAACCTTATTGAACCTTGTGCACCAGCTCTGAGTACGAGCCATTTCCCTTTTCCTCTTATAGCCGCAAAGAGCTCTAAGCTGGCCATCTGTTTCAAGTAAACCATATTCAAGTGGAAAAATAAAGATAAAAGCTAAGGATTTTACCCACTTGAAGCTTGTATTGGGTGGTAGTGGCCTCAGGATAGGTGGTTCCAGTGGTTCTGTAAGTTTTACTCCCTCGTGCTCTTCTGTGAATTTCTCCACTTTATTGCAAATTTCTTCCACTTCAACCATATCTTAATCAGAGTCTTCAATTTCTCCCTCGTTATCGCTCAAGTCATATATTGGAGGTTGAGAAAAATCTACCTCAGCATCATCTTCATATTCACTCGGGGAAGATTCTTCTGTCTCAATGAATTCACTTGCAGATGCAAGTGCATCGCTAAGAGAATAGGACTCGTGATCATCATCATCAAGGAAACCTGCGTCTTGGGTTATTCCGTTCAGTTCTTCGTAAGATATTTGTATTGGAGGCTGTGCAAAATCCTCCTTAGCATCAATTGTAACATCTTTGACGGAATTCTCCACAACTCTGGATTCAGGTGGCGGTTCGGCATCTCCTAAATCTTCAATCAACTCTTCTTCGTCTACAATGACAGCTTCCTCTATTTGTTCCAGTATGAAGTTATGCTCTATGCTGTCCACTGGAGTTTCTTGTGTCTTCTTCGTGCTGCGTTCTTCATTGGATTCTCCACATAAAGCCATGGGAGTCTGTTCAGGGGCTGAATGATAAACCCATATTTTATGATATATTTTGTGCTTAATCTGAGTGATTTATTCAATCCTTCACCCACTTATTCATATTAATTGTATGGTTTTACTTTCCCTTCCTTATTATGTGATGTATGTGAAAAACATGTTTCCTATGCTTTAAAATTAATTATTTTAATTACCTTTATTTCCATTCGATGCCGTGATTAGTGTGTTGAGTAGTTTCAGATCTTCTAAGGCAGAATGACTTAAAAGGATGAAAAAGGAAACGTACAAAAATTGAAGGAAAGTGCAAAACGGAGTTTTGAAGAAACTGGCATCCACGTGATCGCATGGACGACGCGATCGGGTGCCAAGAGCGAAGAAGCATCGATGCAGCCACATGATTGACGCGATCGCGCGACTTGAGCGAATTGCATACGATGCGGACGCGTGACCAAGGCGACCGCGTGATAAGAAGAACTCCAGGTGACGCAACCGCGTGACCCACGCGGACGCGTGACAGAGGCCACGCACCAGAAATTGCAGAAAACGCTCATAGCGGATTCTGAAGCCCTTTTTGGCCCAAATCCAAGTCCAGAAGTCATAGACCAGAGGTTATGAGGTAGAGGAATGCATCCATTGAGGGAGTCTGGAGAATTTTTGGTCACTTTCCATGATTTAGGTTTAGTTTTGAGAGAGGTTCTCTCCTCTCTCTCTCTTTAGGATTTAAGATTTAGGACTTCTCTTAGTTTTAGGGGTAACTCTCGATCCCAGGTTCAATATTCCTTTTACTATTTAATTTCTCTTCTATTTTTGTTTACTCTGAAGCTTTTATTGTGTTTGATTGATGTTGCCCAATTGGCTGTTGATATTGTCCATGTTAGAATTGACATTTTTATTTAATGATATTTGAGGTATTTCAGTTTATGATTGTTCCTTTTTATTATCCCCAATTTGAAGACAATTTTTATTCCAACAGATTTAACTTCTTTTCCCTTTGGTCTTGGTTGAAAAATCAGTAACTCAGGAGTTATCTTAGCTTAACATAATTGATAACTGTTATCTTTACTAATTTGACTGAACTTCAACAATCCCAACCTTTTCTTAGGAAATAAATAGGATTCGAAGGTCAACTAATTTATCCCTTGACTTTCCTTTGCTTTAGCAAAGGTTAATTAAGTGGAATTAAGATTCAACTTTCATTATTATTGCTAAGAATAACGAAGTCTGGACTTCCAATTTCTCTTATCTTGCCAAAGGTTTGCTTTACAGTATTTATTTATTTTAATTGTCATTTAAATTATTTGCCATATTTATTCCTCATTCTCAAAACTCCAATTTTACCTTTTTCATAACCAATAATAAGAACATACCTCCCTGCAATTCCTTGAGAAGACGACCCGAGGTTTAAATACTCGGTTATCAATTTTAAAAGGGGTTTGTTACTTGTGACAACCAAAACGTTTGTACGAAGAGATTTCTGTTGGTTTAGAATCTATATCTACAACGCGACTATTTTTATAAAATTCTTTACTAGCAAAAATCCCAACGTCAAAATGGCGCCGTTGCTGGGGAATTACAAACATGTGCCTTATTATTGGTTATTGTAAATATTTATTTAAAATATATATATATTTTCTTTTACTTGTTTATTTGTTTTCTCTCTTCCCCCTTATTTCTGATAACTACTATGAATTCTCACCCCTCTCGCTTTGAGTTTAGTTCTAACTTTGTTGAAGGAAACAGAAACCACAGCAGGAATATGCATCAAGGTCAGACCAATCAAGGATGGATGGAGTCAAGAGGATCTAATCAACCCTTTAGGCAACAACACCCTCCAAGATATCATGGACAACGACCATTCTACAATGCATACCCAGCTGAAAGATATGGTGGACAACCTTGTAACTACCAACAAGCCCCACCCCGTGCCTCTAGACTATCCTCTCAACATAACCTCGAACCACCACACTCAAAAGCTTCTTTTCACCTTTCGCCACCATATGATCCTTATCCGCCCCAACACCAATCCAATTACTCCCAAGAACCACCACTCCCCCATACACCATACCCATATCCATCAAAGCCAGAATCACAGGTTCGCCTTGAAGAATCAACGAAACAATTTACTGCAACCCCTCATCAACTGGAGCAAGCAATAGTGGAGGAGTTAAAGCAATTATCTTCCAGACGTTCAGCCCCTCAATAGACCCCCATGGCTTTATGTGGAGAATCCAATGAAGAATGCAGTACAAAGAAGACGCTAGACGCTCCAGTGAACAGCATAGAGCATAACTTCGTACTAGAACAAGTAGAGGAAGTTGTCATTGCAGAAGAAGAAGAGTTGGTTGAAGATTCACGAGATGCCGAACCGCCACTTGAATCCAGAGTTGTGGAGAACTCTGTCAAGGATGTTACAATTGACGCTGAGGAGGATTTTTCACTGCCTCCACTGCAAATATCTTATGAAGAACTGAATTAAATAACCCAGGACACAGGCTTCCTTGATGATGATGATCACGAGTCCTGTTCTCTTAGTGACGACCTTGCATCCGCAAGTGATTTCTCTGAGACAGAAGAATCTTCCCTGAGTGAACATGAAGATGATGCTGAGGTAGATTTTTTTCAACCTCCAATATATGACTCGAGCGATGATGAGGGAGAAATTGAAGACTCTGATCAAGATATGGTTGAAGTGGAAGAATTCACAAAAGATTATAAGGGAGTAGAACTTACAGAACCACTGGAAACACCTATCCCAAGGCCATTACTGCCCAACACAAACTACAAGTGGGTAACACCTTTGCCTTTTATCTTTACTTTTCCACTTGAATATGGTTTACTTGAAACAGATGGCCAGCGTAGAGCTCTCTGCGGTTTTAAGAGGAAGAGGGATATGACTCGCACTCAGAGCTAGTGCACAAGGTTCAATAAGTTTCCACACTTCAACTTGAAGTGTACGGATTGGTATCATGCTCAACTGAATGGATCACGGAGAACGTTTGGTCACCATGGTGAGAATTTCTTTTTAAACTGCCCGGATGGAAAGATATAGATCAAGACGGAGTTGGATTTAAAAGCAAAGCTTGGGATCATGGATTCCATTCTGACATTCGTTCCCCCGGGAGCTTGAAAATCTGCTTGAAGCTGCTCAGAAGCTTCACATGCCTAGTTTGGGACCCCGGAGGCTATTGGCATTCCACGCATTAGTGGAGATTTTTGGATGAATTTAAGCATAAGCCGCCATAACAGGAAGCTCCTCTAATGTCCAACTTAAGGACTTTAACTAAAAGTGCTAGGTGGGAGATAACCCACTATGGTATGATCGTCCCTTTTTCAATTTTCACTTTTGTCTATTTTGTTTGTCCTTGAGTTTTGATTGAACCTGGAAACTTACATAACATTCATTGCATCTGCATTCATATTATCATTGCATTTTGCATTCCTGCATAAAAAAAGGGTGCACGACGCAACCGCATGCCCCATGCGATCGCGTCAAATCGTGGAAAACACTACGCGGGCGACCGCGTCATCCACGCGGCCGCATGCCCTGGAGATTGGCGTATAAACCCAACATCCAGAAAGTTGGGTTGGAATCGTGCGGCCCTTGTGCGTTTTGCACAAAATGGACCACGCGATCGCATGCCCCATGCGTTCGCGTCACATGCACATAACCAATCCCACGCGACCGCGTGAACGACGCGATCACGTCGCATGGATTGCACAAATCCCAAAAGGAGAAAGAGAGTTGCGCTGAAACGATGCTAGAATCGTGCGTCTAGCACAAATTCCAGCGACGCGATCGCACGACTTACACGATCGCGTCATCCCCTCTTCTACCCCTCCAATGCGATCGCGCGACCCACGCGATCGCGTCATTCCCATTTTCACCCCCACCTCGCGACTGCGTCCCCCACGCGATCGCGTGGATTTGAAAATATAACCCCCTGTCACGCTGATGAGCGGATAATTTATACGCTTTTTGGCATTGTTTTTAGTATGTTTTAGTTAGTTTTTATTATATTTTTATTAGTTTTATTTAAAATTCGCTTTTCTGGACTTTACTATGAGTTTGTGTTTTTTTTCTGTCATTTCAGGTATTTTTTGGCTGAAATTGAGGGACCTGAGCAAATATCTAATTCAGAGGCTAAAAAGGACTGCAGATGCTGTTGGATTCTGACCTCCCTGCACTCGAAGTAGATTTTCTGGAGCTACGAAGCCCAATTGGTGCGCTCTTAATTGTTTTGGAAAGTAGACATCCTGGGCTTTCCAGCACTATATAATAGTTCATACTTTGCCCGAGATTTGATGGCTCAAACCGGCGTTCTAAATCAGCTCAAGACTGCCCGGTGTTAAACGCCGGAACTGGCACAAAAATGGGAGTTAAACGCCCAAACTGGCACAAAAGCTGGCGTTTAACTCCAAGAAAAGTCTCTACACATAGAAGCTTCAATGCTCAGCCCAAACACACACCAAGTGGGCCCGGAAGTGGATTTTTATGTCATTTACTCATTTTTGTAAACCCTAAGCTACTAGTTCTCTATAAATAGGACCTTTTTGCTATTGTATTAGAAGTCTTTTGATCAATTTAGATATTAGGATCATCTTTGGACGTCTAGTTCTTAGATCATGGGGGCTGGCCTCACGGCCATGCCTAGACCTTGTTCTTATGTATTTTCAACGGTGGAGTTTCTACACAACATAGATTAAGGTGTGGAGCTCTGCTGTACCTCGAGTATTAATGCAATTACTATTGTTCTTCTATTCAATTTAGCTTATTCTTGTTCTAAGATATTCTTGTTCTAAGATATTCATTCTCACTTATGGACGCGTGCCTGACAACCACTTCCGTTCTACATGCAAACAAGGCTTGAATGTGTATCTCTTGGATTCCTTAATCAGAATCTTCGTGGTATAAGCTAGAATTGATGGCGGCATTCTTGAGAATTCGGAAGGTCTAAACCTTGTCTGTGGTATTCTGAGTAGGATTCAAGGATTGAATGACTGTGACGAGCTTCAAACTCGCGATTGTGGGGCGTTAGTGACAAACGCAAAAGAATCACTGGATTCTATTCCGACATGAATCGAGAACTGACAGATGAATAGCCGTGCTGTGACAGAGCGCGTTGAACATTTTTACTGAGAGGACGGGACTGTAGCCATTGACAACGGTGATGCCCAACATACAGCTTGCCATGGAAAGGAGTAAGAAGGATTGGATGAAGACAGTAGGAAAGCAGAGAGACGGAAGGGACAAAGCATCTCCATATGCTTATATGAAATTCTCACCAATGAATTACATAAGTATCTCTACCTTTATTTTATGTTTTATTCATTTTTTAATCATTAATCCTCCATAACCATTTGAATCCGCCTGACTGAGATTTACAAGATGACCATAGCTTGCTTCATACTAACAATCTCCGTGGGATCGACCCTTACTCGCGTAAGGTTTATTACTTGGACGACCCAGTGCACTTGCTGGTTAGTTGTGCGAAGTTGTGATAAAGAGTTGAGATTGCAATTGAGCGTACCATGTTGATGGTGCCATTGATGATCACAATTTCGTGCACCAAGTTTTTGGCACCGTTGCCGGGGATTGTTTGAGTTTGGACAACTGACGGTTCATCTTGTTTCTTAGATTAGGTATTTTTCTTCAGAATTTTTAAGAATGAATTCTAGAGTTTCAAGGTGATGTTCTTATTATCACCAAAGCTGATTGATTTTCATCAATTTAGCTCTTGAATGTAATGTCCTGCTGAAGCTTGGCTAGCCATGTCTAATCTTTTTAGACTAAAGCTTTAGACAAACATTGCATGATTCCTGGAATTCTTATTAAAAATTTTGAATCTCTTTATTTTCTTTTCCATATAATTTTTGAAAAAGCACAAAAAAATTATAAAATCTTAAAATCAAAAATATTTTATGTTTCTTGTTTGAGTCTAGTGTCTCATTTTAAGTTTGGTGTCAATTGCATGTTTCTGTTCTTCTTGCATTTTTCGAATTCATTCATGTGTCTTCATTGATCTTCAAGTTGTTCTTGATGATTTACTTGCTCTGATCTTTAAATTCTCTTGTCCTGAGTGTTTTGTTGTTTCTCATATGCATTCTCAATTTGTTAGTGTCAGTAGTATACAAACTTCTAAGTTTGGTGTCTTGCATGCATTGTTTATTTGATCTTAGTTTCATTTTGATTATTCCTCATCATTAAAAATTAAAAAAAATTCTTAATTTGTGTCTTTTCAAGTCAATAATACAGATAATTGAAGATTCAGAACATACAGCAGAGGAATTGCACAGAATAAGCTGGGCGTTCAAAACGCCCAGTGAGGAAGGAAAACTGGCGTTTAAACGCCAGCCAGGGTACCTGGCTGAGCGTTTAATGCCCAAAAGGGTAGCATTTTGGGCGTTAAACGCCAGAATGGACACCATTCTGGGCGTTTAACGCCAGGATGGCACAAGAGGGAAGATTTTGTTTTTAATGCAAATTTTTTTCAAGTTTTCATAATTTTTCAAAATCAAATCTTTTTCAAATCATATCTTTTCAATCATATATTTTCAAAATCAATTTCTTTCCTTTTTCAAAAATACTTGCTAACAACTAATGATTTGATTCAACATTTCAAGTATGTTGCCTTTTCTGTTGAGAAAGGTTTAATGTCTGAATCATATCTTTTAAATTTCTTGTTAGCCAAGTCATTAATTTTAAAAAATCAAATCTTTTTAAATTGTTTTTCAATCATATCTTTCTAATCACATCTTTTTCAAAATAGTTTTCAATCATATCTTTTTGATTTCTAATTTCAAAATCTTTTTCAAAAATCACTTTATTTCTTTCCCAACTTTAATTTTCAAAAATCATTCTTCAATTTTTCAAAATTTCTTCAAAATCCTTTAATTTATTTTCGAAAATTCTTCCCCTCTTCTCACATCCTTCTATTTATGGACTAATACTCCTCCTCAATACACAATTCAAACTCTATCCCTCTTGATAAGTTCGAATTCTTCTACCTCCTCCTTCTATTCTTCTTTTCCTCTGACACCTCAAGGAATCTCTATACCGTGACATAGAGGATTCCATATTTTCTTGTTGTCTTCTCTTTCTTATGAGCATGAGCAAATATAAAAGCATTCTTGTTGAGGCTGACCCTGAACCTGAAAAGACCTTGAAGCGAAAGCTAAGAGAAGTTAAAGCACTACTCTCTGTAGAGGACCTAACAGAAATCTTCAAACAAGAAGAAGATATGGCAGCCGAAAACAACAACAATGCCAACAATGCAAGGAAGGTGCTGGGTGACTTTACTGCACCTACTCCCGACTTCTATGGGAGAAGCATCTCTATCCCTGCCATTGGAGCAAACAACTTTGAGCTTAAGCCTCAATTAGTTTCTCTAATGCAACAGAATTGCAAGTTCCATGGACTTCCATTGGAAGATCCTCATCAGTTTTTAGCTGAATTCTTGCAAATCTGTGACACTGTCAAGACCAATGGGGTTAACCCTGAGGTCTACAGACTTATGCTATTCCCTTTTGCTGTAAGAGACAGAGCTAGGATATGGTTGGATTCACAACCTAAAGAAAGCCTGAACTCTTGAGAAAAGCTAGTCAATGCCTTCTTGGCAAAGTTCTTTCCACCTCAAAAATTGAGTAAGCTTAGAGTGAAAGTCCAAACCTTCAGACAGAAGGAAGGTGAATCCCTCTATGAAGCTTGGGAAAGATACAAACAATTGATCAGAAAGTGTCCTTCTGACATGCTTTTTGAATGGAGCATCATAGGTATCTTCTATGATGGTCTGTCTGAACTGTCCAAGATGTCATTGGATAGCTCTGCTGGAGGATCTCTTCATCTAAAGAAGACGCCTACAGAAGCTCAAGAACTCATTGAAATGGTTGCAAATAACCAATTCATGTACACTTCTGAAAGGAATCCTGTGAACAATGGGACGAATCAGAAGAAAGGAGTTCTTGAGATTGATACTCTGAATGCAATATTGGCTCAGAACAAAATATTGACTCAGAAAGTCAATATGATTTTTCAAAGTCTGTCTGGAATGCAAGCTGCACCAGGCAGTACTAAGGACGCTTCATCTAAAGAAGAAGCTTATGATCCTGAGAACCCATCAATAGAAGAGGTGAATTACATGGGAGAACCCTATGGAAGCACCTATAATCCTTCATAGAGAAATCATCCAAATCTCTCATGGAAGGATCAACAGAGACCTCAACAAGGTTTCAATAACAATAATGGTGGAAGAAACAGGTTTAGCAATGGCAAGCCCTTTCCATCATCTTCTCAGCAATAGACAGAGAATTCTAAGCAGAGCCACTCTGACTTAGCAACCATGGTCTCTGATCTAATCAAAACCACTCAAAGTTTCATGACTAAAACAAGGTCCTCCATTAGAAACTTGGAGGCACAAGTGGGTCAGCTGAGTAAGAAAGTTACTGAACTCCCTCCTAGTACTCTTCCAAGCAATACAGAAGAGAATCCAAAAGGAAAATGTAAAGCCATCAACATGGCCAAATTTGGAGAGGAGGAAGAGGCAGTGATCGCCACTGAGGAAGACCTCAATGGACGTCCACTGGCCTACAATGAGTTCCCTAATGAGGAACCATGGGAATCTGAGGCTCACACTGAGACCATAGAGATTCCATTGGATTTACTTCTGTCATTCATGAGCTCTGATGAGTATTCTTCCTCTGAAGAGGACGAATATGTCACTGAAGAGCAAGTTGCTAAGTACCTTGGAGCAATCATGAAGCTAAATGACAAGTTATTTGGTAATGAGACTTGGGAGAATGAACCCCCTTTGCTCGCCAAAGAACTGGATGACTTGACTAGGCAGAAATTACCTCAAAAGAGACAGGACCCTGGGAAGTTCTCAATACCTTGTACATTAGGCACCATGACCTTCGAGAAGGCTCTGTGTGACTTAGGGTCAAGCATAAACCTCATGCCTCTCTCTGTAATGGAGAAGCTAGGGATCTTTGAGGTACAAGCTGCAAGAATCTCACTAGAGATGGCAGACAATTCAAGAAAACAAGCTTATGGACTTGTAGAGGATGTTCTGGTAAAGATTGAAGACCACTACATCCCTGCTGATTTCATAGTCCTAGAGACTGGGAAGTGCATGGATGAATCCATCATCCTTGGCAGACCCTTCCTAGCCACAGCAAAGGCTGTGATTGATATTGACAGAGGAGAATTGATCATTCAAGTGAATGAAGAATCCTTTGTGTTTAAGGCTCAAGGATATCCCTCTGTAACCATGGAGAGGAAGCATGAAGAGCTTCTCTCAAAAGAGAGTCAAATAGATCCACCACAGTCAAACTCTAAGTTTGGTGTTGGGAGGGCACAACCAAATTCTAAGTTTGGTGTTGAACCCTCACATTCAAACTCTAAGTTTGGTGTTGGGAGGTTCCAACATTGCTCTGAACATCTGTGAGGCTCCATGAGAGCCCACTGTCAAGCTACTGACATTAAAGAAGCGCTTGTTGGGAGGCAACCCAATGTTATATTTTCCTTTTGTTATTTTATGTTTTCTGTAGGTTGATGATCATGTGAAGTCACAAAAACAATTGAAAAAGAAAAAATAGAATGAAAAACAGAATGAAAAATAGCACACCCTGGAGGAAAAACTTGCTGGCGTTTAAACGCCAGTAAGGGCAGCAAATGGGCGTTTAACACCCTGTCTGGCACCATTCTGGGCTTTTAACGCCAGAAAGAGGCACCAGACTGGCGTTTAACGCCAGGAATGGGCAAGAAGTTGGTCTTAAATGCCAGAAAAGGGTAGCATCCCGGCATTTAATTCCAGGATTGGCAGAAAGGGCGTTTTTGCACGCCACTTGGTGCAGGGATGAGCTATCCTTGACACCTCAGGATCTGTGGACCCCACAGGATCCCCACCTACCCCACCTACCCCACCACTCTCTCTCTTCTTCACCCATTCACCAATCACCTCAATACCTCTTCCCCAAAAGCCCTCACCTATCAAATCCCACCACTCTCTTCACCACTCACATCCATCCTTCATAAAACCTCACCTACCCCACCATCCAAATTCAAACCACTTTCCCTCCCAAACCCACCCATAATGGCCGAACCCTTCCCTTTTCTCCACCCCTATATAAACCCATCTTCACCCCCTCATTTTCACACAACCTAAACACTACTTCTCCCCCTTGGCCGAAACACAAAGCCCCCTCCATCTCCTCTATTTCTTCTTCTTCTACTCTCTTCTTTCTTCTTTTGCTCGAGGACGAGCAAACCTCCTAAGTTTGGTATGGTAAAAGTGTTGCTTTTTGTTTTTCCATAACTATTTATGGCAACTAAGGCCGGAGAAACCTCTAGAAAAAGGAAAGGGAAGGAAAAAGCCTCCACCTCCGAGTCATGGGAGATGGAGAGATTCATCTCAAGGGTGCATCAAGACCACTTCTATGAAGTTGTGTCCATGAAGAAGGTGATCCCCGAGGTCCCTTTCAAACTCAAAAAGAGTGAATATCCGGAGATCCGACATGAGATCCAAAGAAGAGGTTGAGAAGTTCTTACCAACCCCATTCAACAAGTCGGAATGTTAATGGTTCAAGAGTTCTATGCCAATGCATGGATCACCAAGAACCATGATCAAAGTGTGAACCCGGACCCAAAGAATTGGCTTACAATGGTTCGGGGGAAATGATTAGATTTTAGTCCGAAAAATGTAAGGTTGGCATTCAACTTGCCCATGATGCAAGGAGTTGAACACCCCTACACTAGAAGGGTCAACTTTGATCAAAGGTTGGACCAAGTCCTCATAGACATTTGTGAAGAGGGCGCTCAATGGAAGAGAGATTCAAGAGGGAAGCCGGTTCAACTGAGAAGGCATGACCTCAAGCCCCTGGCTAGGGGATGGTTGGAGTTTATCCAACGCTCAATCATTCCCACTAGCAATCGGTCTGAAGTTACTATAGACCGGGCTATCATGATTCATAGCATCATGATTGGAGAGGAAGTAGAAGTTCATGAGGTTATATCCCAAGAACTTTATAAGGTGGCGGACAAGTCCTCTACCTTGGTAAGGTTAGCCTTCCCTCATCTCATTTGTCACCTCTGTAATTCAGTTGGAATTAACATAGAGTGAGACATCCTCATTGATGAGGACAAACCCATCACTAAGAAGAGGATGGAGCAAACAAGAGATCCCACTAATGGACATGAGGAAATTCCTCACCATGAAATCCCTGAGATGCCTTAAGGGATGCACTTTCCTCCACAAAATTATTGGGAGCAAATCAACACCTCCCTAGGAGAATTGAGTTCCAACATGGGACAACTAAGGGTGGAGCACCAAGAACATTCCATCCTCCTCCATGAAATTAGAGAAGATCAAAGAATCATGAGAGAGGAGCAACAAAGGCAAGGAAGAGACATTGAGGAGCTCAAGCACTCCATAAGATCTTCAAGAGGAAGAACAAGCCGCCATCACTAAGGTGGACCCATTCTTTAATCTCCTTGTTCTTTATTTTTCTGTTTTTCGAATTTTTATGCTTATGTTTATCTATGTTTGTGTCTTATTACATGATCATTAGTGTCTTAGTGTCTATGCCTTAAAGTTATGAATGTTCTATGAATCCATCACCTTTCTTAAATGAAAAATGTTCTTAATTGAAAAAGAGAAGAATTGCATGAATTTCAAATTTTATAACAGATTAATTATTTTGATGTGGTGGCAATACTTTTGACTTCTGAATGTATGCTTGAACAGTGCATATGTCTTTTGAATTTGATTGTTCATGAATGTTAAAATTGTTGGCTATTGAAAGAATGATGGAAAAGGAGAAATGTTACTGAGGATCTGAAAAATCATCAAATTGATTCTTGAAGCAAGAAAAAGCAGTGAAATGCTTGTAGAAAAAAAGAGAGAGTATATGCGAAAATATATATATATATATATATATATATATATATATATATATATATATATATATATATAAAGGATCCAAGGCTTTGAGCATCAATGGATAGGAGGGCCTACAGGAATAACATCCTGGCCTAAGCGGCTAAACCATGCTGTCCCTAACCATGTGCTTGTGGCGTGAAGGTGTCAAGTGAAAACTTGAGACTGAGCGGTTAAAGTCATGATCCGAAGCAAAAAGAGTGTGCTTAAGAACCCTAAACACCTTTAATTGGGGACTCTAGCAAAGCTGAGTCACAATCTGAAAAGGTTCACCCGTTTATGTGTCTGTGGCATGGATGTATCCAGTGGTAATATTGGAAAACAGAGTGCTTTGGGCCACGGCCAAGACTCATGAAGTAGCTGTGTTCAAAAATTAACATACTTAACTAGGAGAATCAATAACACTATCTGGATTCTGAGTTCCTATAGAAGCCAATCATTCTGACTTTAAAGGATAAAGTGAGATGCCAAAACTGTGCAGAGGCAAAAAGCTAAAAGCCCCGCTCATCTAGTTAATACTGATCTTCATAGATGTTTTTGGGATTCATTGTATATTCTCTTCTTTTTATCCTATTTGATTTTCAGTTGCTTGGGGACAAGCAACAATTTAAGTTTGGTGTTGTGATGAGCGGATAATTTATACGCTTTTTGGCATTGTTTTCAGTATGTTTTTAGTACGTTTTAGTTAGTTTTTATTATATTTTTATTAGTTTTTATTTAAAATTCACTTTTCTGGACTTTATTATGAGTTTGTGTGTTTTTCTATGATTTCAGGTATTTTCTGGCTGAAATTGAGGGACCTGAGCAAATATCTGATTCAGAGGCTGAAAAGGACTGCAGATGCTGTTGGATTCTGACCTCCCTGCACTCGAAGTGGATTTTTCTGGAGCTAGAAAAACCCAATTGGCGCGCTCTCAATTGTGTTAGAAAGTAGACATCCTAGGCTTTCCAGCAATATATAATAGTCCATATTTTGCCCGAGATTTGATGGCCCAAACCGGCGTTCCAAATCAGCTCAAGACTGCCCGGCGTTAAACGCCAGAACTGGCACAAAAATGGGAGTTAAACGTCCAAACTGGCACAAAAGCTGGCGTTTAACTCCAAGAAAAGTCTCTACACATAGAAGCTTCAATGCTCTGCCCAAACACACACCAAGTGGGCCCGGAAGTGGATTTTTATGTCATTTACTCATTTTTGTAAACCCTAAGCTACTAGTTATCTATAAATAGGACCTTTTTGCTATTGTATTAGAAATCTTTTGATCAATTTAGAATCTTAGGATCATCTTTGGAAGTCTAGTTCTTAGATCATGGGGGCTGGCTTCACGGCCATGCCTAGACCTTGTTCTTATGTATTTTCAACGGTGGAGTTTCTACACACCATAGATTAAGGTGTGGAGCTCTGCTGTACCTCAAGTATTAATGCAATTACTATTGTTCTTCTATTCAATTCAGCTTATTCTTGTTCTAAGATATTCATTCGCACCCAAGAATATGATGAATGTGATGATTATGTGATGCTCATCATCATTCTCACTTATGAATGCGTACCTGACAACCACTTCCGTTCTACATGCAAACAAGGCTTGAATGTGTATCTCTTGGATTCCTTAATCAGAATCTTCGTGGTATAAGCTAGAATTGATGGCGGCATTCTTGAGAATCTGGAAGGTCTAAACCTTGTATGTGGTATTCTGAGTAGGATTCAAGGATTGAATGACTGTGACGAGTTTCAAACTCGCGATTGTGGGGCGTTAGTGACAGACGCAAAAGAATCACTGGATTCTATTCCGACATGATCGAGAACTGACAGATGAATAGCCGTGCTGTGACAGAGCGCGTTGAACATTTTTACTGAGAGGACGGGACTGTAGCCATTGACAATGGTGATGCCCAACATACAGCTTGCCATGGAAAGGAGTAAGAAGGATTGGATGAAGACAGTAGGAAAGCAGAGAGACGGAAGGGACAAAGCATCTCCATATGCTTATCTGAAATTCTCACCAATGAATTACATAAGTATCTCTACCTTTATTTTATGTTTTATTCATCTTTTAATCATTAATCCTCCATAACCATTTGAATCCACCTGACTGAGATTTGCAAGATGACCATAGCTTGCTTCATACCAACAATCTCCGTGGGATCGACCCTTACTCGCGTAAGGTTTATTACTTGGACGACCCAGTGCACTTGCTGGTTAGTTGTGCGAAGTTGTGATAAAGAGTTGAGATTGGAATTGAGCATACCATGTTGATGGCGCCATTGATGATCACAATTTCGTGCACCACACGCGAACCCAATCAGTCGCGCCACACCCCAAACCCTCTCCTCCTCTCTTCTCCCCAACCCACCCACCACCACCGGCCACCACCGCACCCGCCGACCACACAGAACCCGCCGCCACACCACCCACCTCCCTCCTACCCCCTATTTCTTCTTCTTCTTTCCATCTTCTCTCACCACCGCCGCTGCCCCCCCACCCCTAAGCGATCGCCGCCACTGCGCCGCCACAGCAGTCGCGCCACCTCCAACCACTACCACCCTCACCCCCGTCCCAACACCCTACCCCCTACCCCTACCTATCCCGAAAGCCCTGCCCCCTAACCCACTACCACCGCCACCGTGCTATCCTCCGCCACCGCGCCGGACGCCACCACCGCCACCCCCAGCCGCCTCTCTGCCCCATTCTCCTTCTTAGCCTACCAGTTTTCGCATCACGTCCCATTCTGTCCATTCGTAGTTCGTTCATATTTTTCTGTTTTTGTTCATATTTAGGCTAGTTAGATATGCATGCTGTAGTGGATTTTTAGGTTGTTAGGTAGCTTAGGCTGTGGTTAGTGAATTTAGGTCTGTTTACTTGCACCGTTCGTGTTTATTGCTTTATGTTTTTGCAATACTGCTGCTGCTCTGATGTTAGTTCATATGCTGCAAATTCTTATTTCATGCTACTCTTTACACTGAATTTTCATGCTTATATTTCTTATATGTCATTGCAAGCTTTAATTTTAATTCATATGAACTATTTGATTGCTGTTTATTTTCCGGGAATATCCAATTTTAGCCGGAATGCTGCCCAAATTTCTGTAAAATGTTCTCATTCATGTTTTGGTTTGGCATTTTGAACTCTCTTTTCCTTTGCTTTACCCAAACCATTTCTTGAATGCCAAGGCAAGCTTCATTATCCTTTTTGACTTCCTGGTTCATAAACTGCACCTGTGATGTTTGATTCCAATTTTTACTTCCTTTATATCTACTTGAATCAGCATCAACCTGTTTTCCTTGTTTGGTTATGAGTTACTTATAGTTCCTACCTGTGAATACTTGTTACTTGAAATTTTTCATTATGTCACTTACCTTAACCCAATTTTTTATCCCACTGACTTACTAATTCTAATTTCCTGAACTCTTTTTCAACATTAACCGAACTACCCTTTTACAACATTTTCTCTAGCTTTTCACTTTCTTTTAACCTTCTAACCATGGCATAATGATATTTTTCTATTTGACATGAATTTAATTACATTTTGGATTGTGAATTTTTCCTTTTGAACTTTTCACTCCTATACAATCCTTAATGCACATTTAATAAACTCATTTTCCTTATTTTATTTCTCCGTTGCCACTTTATGTTTTCTTTAACTATATGCCTATTTACTTTCCTATTTTTATATATCCTGGTTTTCCATTTTTCAGGATGTCTGCCTCCTAGAGGAAAGGAAAAGGCAAGGCTACTACTGGCAAGCGTAAAAGAGGAAAATCCTCCATGTCCATCATCGATCTGATGCATGACTCCTCCTGGAGGGAGAAGAACTTTAGCCAACAGGAGAAAGCTGACCAGCTGCTTCCTGCCAATAATCCAGTGAAATTTGCAAACCGGTACTATGAGCTGAAGTATCCGGTGTTTACAACCTCCAGGAACCTATACCTGGAGAGGACTCTGAAGATCCCAGGAGAACTCCAGCAATACACCATTGAGCAAATCAAACAAAGAGGCTGGTTCTTTTTGGAGAGAAATTTGGCTGAGGTGAACGCATCTTGGGTAAGGGAATTCTAATGCAACTACTTCTTGACTTCTCTGGATGTAGTACACCTAAGGGAAAAGCAGATTCTGGTCACTGAAGAGGCCATAGAGGACATTCTACAGCTCCCCCTAAGTTCGATCAGCCTGATGGCTACAAAAAGGCTGAGGAGGACATGCGCCTGATGAAGTTTGATTAGGATGCTGTTAAGGCGAGGATAGCCCTGGACCTGACTGTTCCTTGGGAGATGGGTCAGGACACCACCTTGCCCAAGGGAATCAAGAGGGCGTACTTAAATGATGAGTCTCGATTATGGCATCAGATCCTGAGTAATTATGTGATGCCGAGTACTCATGAGACAGAGATTCCAGCTGCTATGATCACCCTCCTATGGTGTGTGATGGAGGGTAAGGACCTGTACTTGCCACGATTTATCTGGACCTACATGGCCAGGGTCCATGTCCGAGGCACTCTTCCCTTTTCCTATTTGGTTACACAGATGGGCCGTCGAGCTGACGTGCCATGGGAGGATGCCGATGAGAGACCACTGGCTGCGGACTGTAGGAAGATCATTCCTCACAGTAGGAACTTCCTAGCTTTGGGCTACAGACCAGCACCCTTCACTGCTACTGATGAGAAGGCCCCACCGTCTGCCGGACCCTCTTCCTCCACAACTGCCTCTGCTGCCACCACTGCACCTCCACCTACCTCAGAGCCAGTGTACCACCTCGTGCACCGCTTGTTCCGACAGCTAGATCAGATGGAGCGCTGTAACCGGCGCCGGTATGAGAGATCAGAGCGTCGCAGCAAGCGACGCTATGAGCATTTGAAGCTGATGATCCGACAGGGCAGTGACATCCCCTCTGAGCCTGACTCACCATCAGAGCCATCAGAGGAGGAGGCGGATGAGCACGAGGAGGAGACTCATTCCCAGGAGGAGACCCATCCGCAGGCAGGCACAGAGCAGGCTGCTCCCCAGGCAGAGGTTCCACATCAGATTGAGGCTGCAGATCCTGAGATCCCGATCCAGTCAGCACCTCCTCTACAGCAGCCAGATCCTCAGCCCACCACCACCGAGACTCCAGCTACCATTCCTACCAGTGATGACACCCCTTCACACCCAGCTTGAGTGTGCATCGAGGACGATGCTTTATTTTAAGTGTGGGGAGGTCACCACCTCTGGCGTATTATCTTGGTGAACCACTACAGACTCTTTTCTTTTATTTTGGATATTTTTCTATATTTTTATCTTTATTTTTATTTTTATTTTTATTTTCTAAGTACTTATACATTGCTACTTTCATGTATTTTTACTCTATTTCTGCATTTTGCACTTTAGTTCATATTTTAGCCATTTAGTTTAGTTTGCAGTTCTAACTTATTAGCTATAGAGTAGGTGGATTAATTAGTATAGTTTACCCTTTTTAGTATATTATAGTTGACTTAATTGAAAATAAAAAGGAAGTAAGCTAGAGACTTTAAACAAGATCAACACAATCCACACACTTTGTATATAAAGTATTACATCATGTAGTTAAGTTAACAACATTTCATCAAGGAAGAACACTAGAACTTTAGCCATCTAATATATTTTACATTGAGAATAATGGGAAATTTTAACTAAACCTCCATGACATACATGAGTGATATATGATTTATGAGTTTGAGAACATATAGCCTGTGAGTTTTGAGCTTAATTGTATAGTTACATTTAAACCATAATATTTTATTCCTGTGTGTTCCACTCTTCTTTTTTATTCTGGTGTTCTTTGCTTTGTTTTAATCTATATGTCCAGTTATAGAATATAGATACATACCAAGAGAGTGATTGAGGCCTTGTTTGATTTTTAACTCACTATCCCAAATAAAGCCTACCTTTTATGCCATCCTTGTTAGCCCCCTTTTGAACCTTTTAATCCCCTCTTGTTCTATAACCACATTACTAGCCTTAAGCAGAAAAATAAATAAAAAAGTCCCAAGTTGAATCCTTGGTTAGCTTAAGATAGAAATTGTGTAATTAATTAAGTGTGGAAAAACTTTATGGGAACATGGATGACAGAAACAAGGGTAGAAAAATTGAAAAGAAATTAAGAATTTTTGGGAAACATGCTCATGTGAAATTAAAATAATTAATTACCATGTGCATTAAAAAAGTTTTTATTTTCAATAAGAGGGATACAAAAGAATTCCCCAAAAATGCAAATTAAAGCAAATGCACATGATATAAGAACAAAACATGAGCATGTGACATAAAAAGTGGGAATTATGGGAAAATGGGTAAAGAAGCTTTACTTTAGAAATTATATATGTTAGGTGAGATCTTAGACTAATTAAGGATTCACTTATTAGCTCACTTAGCCTTATACATATACCCTTACCTTTACCTTGGCCCCATTACAACCTTAATCAAAGACCTCATGATTTTCGGTATGTCTATATTTTATAATTGTTGATTGGTTAGATGAAAAATAAAGTTATAGAAAGTAAGGATAAAAAGAAGAATAGAGTGATTAACCCGATAAACACTGAGTGACTAGAGAGTAAACACAAATCTAGTGAGGGTTCACTAACTCATTAACATATATCTCTGCTTAAATTACTAATTGTCTTGCAAGTTTATAAAATGTTTTTCTCTCCCATCTCAATTGTAAAAGTGCTTTATCATTATCTAAGGTTGGCTATATATATATGAATCCTTGAGAATGTGAATTGATTTAACTACATGTAAGCTTTATATATGAGTGAATAAAATCAGAATTGCATCATGCATTTAGTTAGTTGCATTTAGATTAGAATTGCATTGCATGGCATTCAACCACTTCAACCTTACTTTTTACCTTGGATATAGCATGAGTACATGCTATTACTTAAGTGTGGGGAGGTTGATAAACCCATATTTTATGATATATTTTGTGCTTAATCTGAGTGATTTATTCAATCCTTCACCCACTTATTCATATTAATTGTATGGTTTTACTTTTCCTTCCTTATTATGTGATGTATGTGAAAAACATGTTTCCTATGCTTTAAAATTAATTATTTTAATTACCTTTATTTCCATTCGATGCCATGATTAGTGTGTTTAGTAGTTTCAGATCTTCTAAGGCATAATGACTTAAAAGGATGAAAAAGGAAACGTACAAAAACGGAAGGAAAGTGCAAAATGGAGTTTTGAAGAAACTGGCATCCACACGATCGCATGGACGACGCGACTGCGTGCCAAGAGCGAAGAAGCATCGACGCGGCCGCATGACTGACGCGACCGCGCGACTTGAGCGAATCGCATACGACGCGGACGCGTGACCCACGCAACCGCGTGATAAGAAGAACTCCAGGTGACGCGATCGCGTGACCCACGCGGACGCGTGACAGAGGCCACGCACCAGAAATTGCAGAAAATTCTCATTGTGGATTCTGAAGCCCTTTTTGGCCCAAATCCAAGTCCAGAAGTCATAGACCAGAGGTTATGAAGTGGAGGAATGCATCCATTGAGGGAGTTTGGAGAATTTTTAGTCACTTTCCATGATTTAGGTTTAGTTTTGAGAGAGGTTCTCTCCTCTCTCTCTTTAGGATTTAGGATTTAGGACTTCTCTTAGTTTTAGGAGTAACTCTCGATCACAGGTTCAATATTCCTTTTACTATTTAATTTCTCTTCTATTTTTGTTTACTCTGAAGCTTTTATTGTGTTTGATTGATGTTGCCCAATTGGCTGTTGATATTGTCCATGTTAGAATTGACATTTTTATTTAATGATATTTGAGGTATTTCAGTTTATGATTGTTCCTTTTTATTATCCCCAATTTGAAGACAATTTTTATTCCAGCAGATTTAACTTCTTTTCCCCTTGGTCTTGTTTGAGAAATCAGTAACTCAGGAGTTATCTTAGCTTAACATAATTGATAACTGTTATCTTTGCTAATTGGACTAAACTTCAATAATCCCAACATTTTCTTAGGAAATAAATAGGATTCGAAGGTCAATTAATTTATCCCTTGAGTTTCCTTTGCTTTAGCAAAGGTTAATTAAGTGGAATTAAGATTCAACTTTCATTATTATTGCTAAGAATAACAAAGTCTGGACTTCCAATTTCTCATATCTTGCCAAAGGTTTGCTTTACAGTATTTATTTATTTTAATTGTCATTTAAATTATTTGCCATATTTATTCCTCATTCTCAAAACCCCAATTTTACCTTTTTCATAGCCAAAAATAAGAACATACATCTCTGCAATTCCTTGAGAAGACGACCCCCAGGTTTAAATACTCGGTTATCAATTTTAAAAGGGGTTTGTTACTTGTGACAACCAAAACGTTTGTACGAAGGGATTTTTGTTGGTTTAGAATATATATCTACAACGCGACTATTTTTATAAAATTCTTTACTAGTAAAAATCCCAACGTCACTGAACGTCTGGAAGATAATTGATTTATTGCTTGCTCCAGTTGATGAAGGGTTGCATTAAATTGTTTTACTGATTCATCAAGGCGAACCTGTGATTCTGGGCTTGATGGATATGGACATGGTGTATAGGGGAGTGGTGGTTCTTGGGAGTAATTGGATTGGTGTTGGGGTGGATAAGGATCATGTGGTAGTGAATGGTGAAAAGAAGCTTGTGAGTGTGGCGGTTCGAAGTTATGTCGAGAGGATGGTCTCTGAGCACAGGGTGGGGTTTGTTGCTAGTTACAAGGTTGTCCACCATATCTTTCAGCTGGGTATGCATTGTAGAATGGTCGTTGTCCATGATATCTTGGAGGGTGTTGTTGCCTAAAGGGTTGATTAGATCCTCTTGGCTCCATCCATCCTTAATTGGTTTGACCTTGATGCATATTCCTGCTGTGGTTTCTATTTCCTTCAACAAAGTTAGAACCAAACTCAAAGCGAGAGGGGTGAGAATTCATAGTAGATATCCGAAATAAGGGGGAAAAAGGAGAAACAAATAAACAAGTAAAAGAAAAATATTTTTTTAAAATATTTACAATAACCAATAATAAGGCACACGTTTGCAATTCCCCGGCAACCGCGCCATTTTGACGTTAGGATTTTTGCTAGTAAAGAATTTTATAAAAATAGTTGCGTTGTAGATATAGCTTCTAAACTAACAGAAATCCCTTCGTACAAAAGTTTTGGTGGTCACAAGTAACAAACCCCTTAAAATTGATAACCGAGTATTTAAACCTTGGGTCGTCTTCTTAAGGAATTGCAGGGAGGTATGTTCTTATTATTGGCTATGAAAAAGGTAAAATTGGGGGTTTTGGATTAAGGTAAAAGGTTAGTTGAATGACAAGTAAAATAAAATAATAATAACTGTAAAATAAACTCTTGGCAAGGTATGAGAAATTAGAAATCCAGACTTAGTTATTCTTATCAATAATAATGACAGTTGAATCTTAATTCCACTTAGTTAACCTTTGCTAAAGCAAAGGAAAGTCAAGGGACTAATTAGTTTGACCTTCGAATCCTATTTATTTCCTAAGAAAAGATTGGGATTATTGAAGTTCAGTTCAATTAGCAAAGATAACAGTTATCAATTATGTTGAGCTAAGATAACTCCTGAGTTACTGATTTCTTAACCAAAGCCAAGAATGTAGAAAGCTAAATTAAAATCATAAATATCTGGAATACCTCAAATATCATTAAATAAGAAAATCATCATGAAAGTGGCATAGGCCAAATAGGCAACATAACTAATACAAGCAAGCATTCAAATGTCTGAAAATAAGAAATAACATAGAGTAAAAGAACATTAAACTTGGATTGAGAGTCACTCCTAAAACTAAGAGAAGTCCTAAATCTTAAATCCTAATCCTAAAGAGAGAGAGAAGAGAACCTCTCTCCAAAACTAGATCTAAATCATAGAAAGTAACTAAATGCCAGCTCCGCCCTTTGAATGGATGCATTCCCTCACTTCATAACCTCTGGTCTATGGCTTCTAAACTTGGATTTGGGCCAAAAAGGGCTTCAGAATCCGCTATGAGCATTTTCTGCAATTTCTGGTGCGTGGCCTCTGTCACGTGTCCGCGTGGGTCACGCGGTCGCGTCAATTGGAGTTTTCCTTGTCATGCGGTCGTGTCAGTCATGCGGCCGCGTCATAGGTGTTCTTCGTTAGGCGCACGGTCGCGTCAGCCATGCGGCCGCGTCGCTGCTTCTTTGCGCTTGGCATGCGGCCGCGTCGTCCATGCGGTCGCGTGGATGCCAGTTTCTCCAAAACTCCACTTTATGCTTTCCTTCCATTTTGTATGTTTTCTTTTCCATCCTTTAAGTCATTCCTGCCTTAGAAGATCTGAAACTACTCAACACACTAATCATGGCATCGAATGGAAATAAAGGTAATTAAAATAATTAATTTTAAAGCATAGGGAACATGTTTTTCACATACATCACATAATAAGGAAGGGAAAGTAAAACTATGCAATTAATATGAATAAGTGGGTGAAGGATTGAATAAATCACTCAAACTAAGCACAGAATATATCACAAAATATGGGTTTATCAAGCTTCATGAGACAAATCTAGGCATCTGAACCAGTTCCCTCTGAATCAACTTCCTCTTTAGCATCAGTGGCATGATCTTCATCTTGTTAAAGATTATCAATGAATTTCATGAATATGCCACTCTATTCCTTGATTTTCGGAGGAAATTCTCATGCTTGCTTGCTAGCTTCCTTTGTTCCTTACTCATGGCAATCATGTGATTGGATTGTGAGAAAAATTCTTGGACTACATCTCGAACAACATTAAACAGAGTAGATTTTTGTCTAGTGGAAATGGAAGTGCCCTCGGTGGAAGGAGGCTGAGATTCTTCAGGAATGAACTCATCATCTTCATCATCTAGAACCACCCTCTCAAAACGAGTAGGTCCTTTTTGTTGTTTCACTCTTTGAGAATGCAAGGGAACAGACCTTGTCTTAGGTTGAGTGGGCTCAGAGGTAGGTTCAGCAGTGGCTGGGCATTTTCCCTTTGAAGAACTTGGCTTTGACGAACGAGGTTTGGGTGGAGGTTCCTTCGGAGGTGGCATCGGCTTGGCTGAAGGAGTGAACCTTGATGGGTTCTTTGTGCAAGCCATGGGATCAGACCGAGGAGGTGAGGTAGGAGGAGAAGGAGATGGAGTGAAGGTTCGGTCTTGAGAGCGAGTTGAGGGTTTTGGTTTTGCAGGAAGCTTGTATATCTTTTTAGGTGGTGGCTTTTGTATAGCAGTTTTCTTCTTCATTTGGGTGGTTTCTAGCTAAGAAGACAGAGAAGCAATAAAGGTAGTGGAGGAAATCGAAGAGTTTGAGGAGGAGTTATGGAGGGAGAGGAAGAAGTATTGGTAACTGTACCCAAAAGAAATTTTCTTAAACCATGCAACTGCATTACCTCTGATTTAATTTGAAAGGACTTGACATCATAAAAAGAAAGATTTGATTTTATTTAAAATTAAAATGAAAATTAATTTTAACATTTAAAAAAACCTTTTGGACTTAAAAATTGAAATGAGAAAAATACTAAAGTAAACAGGCCAACAAAAACAAAACAAAAAAAACTCATGTAACATTCATATTGGGCCCAGAGGTGGTTTGGATTAAGGAAACACATTAGACCACTCATGTTCAGATTATTGAGGTTAGCTCAGCTAAATCTGCACGTGCAACAAGCCTAGATAGCGCTGATTGAAGAGAACATTCTTCACTTGCCCAGAATTATCTCATACCTGTTTATGAGACAAAAACTCCAACAAACACATCAGCAATTGTCAAACAATGAATCATGGCTTAAAATCCCTAGACTAGTCCTAAGCATATAGAATCTGTCCTCAGCTAGTGGTTTTGTAAAAATATATGCTAATTCCTCCTCTGATTTAACAAATTGAATGCTAGTATCCCCCTTTTGAACATGTTCTCTTATTGAGTGAAATTTCACTTCAATATACTTAGTCCTAGAGTGAAAAACTGGATTTTTAGAAATTTTAATGACACTCATATTATCACACAAAAAGAGAATATTTTCAGCATTTAATTTGTAATCAACAAGCTGTGTTTTTAACCACATAAGCCGAGAACAACAAGAAGAATCAGCTATATACTTAGCCTCAGTAGTGGATAAAGACACTGTTGGCTGCTTCTTACTTAACCAAACATTCAAGGACTTTCCAAGGAAGCAACATAAGCCTGATGTGCTCCTTCTATCAACTCTATCACCGGTAAAATCTGTATCACAATAACCAATTACAGAAAAATCATCAATCTTAGGATACCAAAGACTAAAATTGGATGTGCCATGAACATATCTAATGATCCTCTTAACTGCAGAAAGATGAGACTCTTTTGGTTTAGATTGGAATCTTGAACACATTCCAATACTTTTCACAATATCTGGTCTAGAGGAAGTTATGTACATAAGAGAGCCAATCATTCCTCTATACGTAGTCTTATCTACATCTTTCTCAGTTTCTCCCTTGTCTAATTTTGAATTAAGGTGATGGGAGTTCCCATGGGTTTGGCATTTTTCATACCAAATTTCTTAACTAGTTCCTTGGCATACTTCTCTTGATGAATGAAAATTCCATTTTTAGTTTGTTTAATTTTTAGCCCAAGAAAAAAATTAAGTTCACCCATCATACTCATGTCAAATTCACTTGTCATGAGTTTTTCAAATTCAGTAGAGAGGGATTCATTGGCTGATGCAAAAATAATGTTATCAACATATATTTGAACTAGAATGAAAGAATCATTAGAATTTTTGATAAATAGAGTAGTGTCTGTGGTGTCTCTTTGAAAACTATTTTTCAAAAGAAAAGAGCTAAGTCTCTCATACCAAGCTCTAGGAGCTTGTCTCAAACCATAGAGAGCTTTTGATAATTTGAAAACATGGTTGAAAATTTCTTTATTTTCAAAACCCGGTGGCTGCTCCACATACACTTTCCTATCTATTACACCATTTAAAAATGCACATTTCACATCTATTTGATATAATTTAAAACCACAAAATGCAGCATAAGCTAAGAGAAGTCTTATGACTTCCATTCGGGCAACAGGGGCAAAGAATTCAACAAAGTCTATTCCTTCTTCTTGGTCACATCCTTGTGCCAATAGCCTTGCTTTGTTTCTTGCAATGCTACCATCATCTGCTAGCTTGTTCCGAAAAATTCACTTGGTGCCGGTCACTTTCTTTGCATTCGGCCTTGGAACCAATGTCCAAACTCGGTTCTTCTCAAACTCATGAAGTTCATCTTCCATTGCCTTTACCCAAGAAGGGTCATCGATGGCTTCCTTGACATTTTGAGGCTCTATTTGAGAGAGAAGGGCAATGTTTGTTTCTTCATTTGCCTTTCTAGTTGAAGACCGAGTTTTAACCCCATGAGACACGTCCCCAATAACAAATTCCTTAGGATAATTCTTCAAGAATCTCCATTCACGAGTTCTGGTGGACTTGGAGGTAGATTCAGTTACCAAGGGATTCTGAATACTGCTGGTTTCTGGATCTCCTTCAGATTTATGAGACAAAATGAAATTGTCTCTTAAATTTTCAGCCACTGTAGTTTCTGGTTCAACTTGTCCAGAATTTTCATTTTCATGATTTTGTGCAGTCTCATTGTCCTTTTGAGCTTGATTCTCTACATCACAATCTTCCAAAACACTTTGCACCAAGTTAGTATCACAAAATGTAACATGTATGGACTCCTCAATAATCCTAGCATCTTAATGATAAACCCTATATGCTTTACTAGTTGTGGAATATCCTACAAATAAGCACTCATATGCCTTTGGATAAAATTTTTTCAAATTTTCTTTGTTATTAAGAACAAAGCATTTGCATCCAAAGATGTGCAAGTAGTCCAAGTTTGTGGGTAACCTTTCCAAAGTTCATAAGGAGTTTTCTTCGAAAACTTCCTTATGATAGTTCTATTCAAAATGTGGTAAGTTGTGTTAACCGCTTCAGCCCAAAGGGATTTTGGAACATTGCTCTCACAAAGCATAGCTCTTGTCATTTATTGAATGCTTCTATTTCTTCTTTTCATAATACTATTTTGTTGTGGTGTCCTTGGACAAGAGAAGTTGTGAGATATTCCAAATTTCTCACAAAAGGATTTGAAATAAATGGTTTTCAAATTCGGTTCCATGATCACTTCTTATAGAATAGATCTTTAAATCCTTTTCATTTTGAATTTTCTTGTAAAAGATTTCAAAGGCCGAAAAGGCTTCATTTTTGTGTGCAAGAAATAAAACCCAACCAAACCTAGAATAGTCATCCACAATCACTAAACCATAATGTTTACCACCTAGACTTTGAGTTCTTGTTGAACCAAATAAATCAATGTGTAGCAACTCAAGTGGCCTTTTAGTAGATATGTCTTCTTTTGATTTAAATGAGATTTTTGTTTGTTTTCCCATTTGGCAAGTATCACAAGTGATGTATTTGTCAAATCTTATCAAAGGAAGACCTCTTACTAAACCTTTCTTGACAATTTTGTTTATTTAAAACATACTTGCATGACCCAATCTCTTGTGCCATAGCCACTTTTCAAATTCTTTAGAATAAAAACAAGCTACATTTTGATCCTTTAGTTCATCAAGGGTAGGTCCATAAACATTATTACAACGCTTAGCAACAAAAAGCACTTCATTTGTCTTTTCATTCACCACACAACATTCAAGTCTTTTGAAAGTCACTATATATCCTAGATCACATAGTTGACTTATACTTAAAAGATTGTGCCTCAAGCCATTTACCAAAAAGACATCATCAATAAAAGTAAAGTGATTATTACCTACTTTTCCAACACAGTAACTATTTTACCCTTTCCATCATCTCCAAAGGTCACAAAGCCTCCATCATAATTGTTTAGTTTGATGAAGTAAGTTGACCTTCCCGTCATGTGCCTTGAGCATCCACTATCCAAGTATCACATATCCCTTTTGTTCTTAGATGCTAGGAAAATCTGCATGAAAAACTTCAAGTAACCTTAGGTATCCAAATTAATTTGGATCCTTTGAAGTTAATCCATCTTGGTTGCCCAAGTGCATTGAAATTACACACAACATTGTAAATTTGGTTACCTACAATTCTTTTCTCAATGAAGCATTGTACATGTGAGTGACCAAATTTTTTACAATTAAAACAATGATTTTCTGATGCATATTACTGAGATTGAGGTGATTTATTTTGCTGGAAATGATTAAAGGACTAAAATTTTCTGGTTTTTGGAAGAGGTGCTTTTCTTTTGACAAACTAATTTTTGTTATAATTATTCCTCTTTGCAAAAGTATTTTTACAAGAATTTTTGAAAATTTTAGGACTCTTTGAATATGAGATTTTGTTGTAAAATGGTGGATTTTTGTAAGCAACCTCATTCTTCAAAGTGTATCCCAGACCTAGCCTAATTGATGTAGGTTCGATCCTTGATGGTGGCTCAGTTTCACTTGTGTAAACTTCATCAATTTTTTCCTCAAGTGTGGGAACATATCCAATACTAGATTTGTTGGATGTAGATTTTGTATTTGATGAAGAAGCCACAGATTTCATGGAGGAATCATTAAAAACTGCACTTTCCTTGGTTACATAACCTAAATCAGATTTTCCAAACAATGGTCTTTAACTTGCAAGTAATTTATCCAAGTTACTAGAACTTTAAGAAAATTTTTCTAAGTCACCATTCAACTTTATAATATTTTCATTTAATCTTTCATTTTCAGCAATTAGCTCTTGAGAAGGATCTACAATGTGCTTTCCTTTTAATTTTTCAAGTTCAGATTTTAGGAATCTATTTTCTTCCATAATATCCAAAGCACATTCAGTTTTCTTTACTTTTTCTCTCAAAAAATCATTTTCAGCTTTCAACACATCTTTTTTAGATTTGCATTTAGTGTACTTATCCAACAGTTTTGAGGAATTCAGTGTAAGATCATCAATTATAGCATGTAAATCATCTATGGACAGGTTATAATAATTTACTTCATCAAGATGATCATTACCAGCCATGAAGCAGATTTTATTTTCATTTTCAGAATCTTCTTCTTCATTCAAATCATTGTCAATATCCTCCCAAGATTCCATGAGCACTCTCTTCTTTTTCTTCTTCCCTTTGTCCTCCTTCTTGAGCTTCGGACAATTTAGCTTGAAGTGTCCAACCTCCTTGCAATGATGACAAGTCACCTTGCTCAAGTCCATCTTGTGTTTCTTTGAGCTTGAATCCTTGTACTTGCCCTTGTTCTTCATCATCCTTCTAAGTCTCCTAACAAAAAATATAAGCTCATCATCTAAAATACCATCACTAGACTCACTCTCTTTTGATTCTATTTTTGACTTGAGGGCTATTCCCTTTTTCTTTTGAGTCCGGGTTTGTGTGTGTTGTTTCATAGGCAAGGAGTTTTTCTCTCAGCTCATCATAGGTTATAGGGCTTAGGTTATTGCTCTCGGCTAGGACAGTGACAGTGATTTCCCATTCCTTTGTGAGGCTTCTAAGGAGTTTTCTCACTAGGATTTGTTTTGAGTAGTTTGTACCCATAGCATCAAGGTTGTTGATTATAATTGAGAATCTCTCAAACACTTCATCAATGCTTTCTCCATTCTTCATGTTAAACATCTTGTACTCTTTTCGCAGCATATCAATCATCGTTTCTTTGACCTGTTTAGTGCCTTCGTGTGTAACCTGGAGTTTTTTCCAGATTTCTTTGGCTGTCTTGCATCTAGACACCTTTTAGTACTCTTCAAAGCTGATAGCACAGTGAAGAAGGTTGATGGCTTTAGCATTCAGCTCCATCTTCTTCTTATTGTCTTCATTCCATTTAGCTTCTTCTTTTGGAGTCACCACTCCATTAGCACTTGTTTTTGTTGGAATCTTAGGACCGCTCAGAATAATCTTCCATATTTTATAGTCAATGGATTGGATGAAGATCCTCATCCTTTCTTTCCAGTAGGCATAGTTCTTCCCATTGAAGAAGAGAGGCCTATTGTTTGACTGGCCTTCAGTTAGAGTGTACGCAACAGTGGTTGTAACCAAGTTGTTCACCATTGGACCTTTGCTCCAAGCAGTGAAGCTTGATTCTTGAGACCAAGCCTCTTTATACCAATTGAAGGTTGCTGAAGGCTTAGAGAAGGGGAGGTATTGAATCTATGACCTTTTACTTTAATGGAATAACACTTTTAAATCAAATTTGCAGTCTGAATCTGTTTGAACTCAGCAGCGAAAATTTTATGAGACAATTTTTAATTTGTCTCATGATTATCAAAAAATTGAATAGAGCAGGAAAGAGAGAACTTGACACCATCATGTATCCTGGTTCGGTTGCCTTGTGCAATGCAACCTACGTCCAGTCTCCACCACAACAGTGGTGAAATTTCCACTATAGTTCAAGTATTACATACACCAATTTTACAGGATTAACACAATCCTTTCACACTCAAGTTCTAACCTAACTTGACTTGGTTATGCTAATACCTAACTCTTCACTCTTAGTGCTAACCCAACTAAGAAAGGGATACCTCACAGGTACAAGATACAAGACACAAACTCAACCTAAAGAAATCTGAAATAACTCTAGACTTTTCTCTCTTGTGTATCTGTCTGCCTCTTTCACTCTTAGGCTTTTACTTAAACTCTCTCATTATGCCTTTTACCTCAAGAAATTATAGAAAGATAAACATTAAAAAGAAAATTACAAACTGTAAAACATGAAGAAGATTGATGCTTCAACAGCCTCTGATGCTATGTATTGAATTGGGTTTAGCAAACACTAATCAAGTTCTTCATCTTGGAGGAATGCTTCTTTCACTAGATAGCATTGTCCAAAACGTTGAACTCTCTCAGGAAGCTCTCAATGAAACCTTAACTCTGGTTCTTTTCTCCTTGGCTTTTGAATGATCAAAAACCCTTCTTTTGTATCTCCTTGTATGGTGCTGAGTTACTCTTCCTAGGTCAACTCCTTGAGTTGTGTGCTTCACCAACTCATCACATCATCTTTTCTAGTTAATCCTCAAATTAGGAATTTTGGTTCTGACCTTCTCTTTTTGACCGAAAGACACAAGACAACAGAAACAGATATTTTCAATGATAAACCCAGATCTTGACCATTGAAACACTACTTGGTCTCGAAGATACACTTATGATCGTAGATGCACAGCAGTGGAGGGCAAAGATTATCTTTCCCATATATCCCATTTCAGACTAGCAGAGAGTTGGAAAGAAGAGAAGAAAACAATATGCATGCAATAGGAAATATGTTACGTTTGACCGTTGCCTTAGCTTCATTTGGTTTGATTTTGCTAATTTGATCTCAACCTTTCTTGCCTAACCTTCCCTTTCTTTCTTCTTCTGTGAATAGCTTAGGACCTAAGCACTCTCTCACTTTTGTGATTTCTGACCAAAAGAAAAAAAGTGAACGTTGCTTTTGGTGAAAGCAAATGGGAGGGAATTGCTTGCTATCGGGTTTGGATTTGATCAATTCATTTGGCCCGTTTTGATTTCTCAACTTTGTTTTCTTTTGGGCTTTGTTTGTATTGTCATCCCATCAGCATGATTAATTTGTTCCATAGTTGGTTGCAGCTGAATATTTAATTTTTGGCCTGCATCACTTCAACCAAAATAATTAAAATTAATTAGTTAATTTGCTCAATAAAATAATATTTCTCATCATTAATTAATTTAGTTAATTTCTTAATTCAACAGAGCGCTTTATGATTTTAATTTAAAATTTAAAATGTATTTAAAGTAGTATAGTATAACTTATATTATACCATTGTATGAGTGTTCTTTATTATTAGTCTACCTTCTCACCATTGGATACAAGGTTAACTTCATATGAATGGATCATTAGATTCCCAATTATAGAGTCCTTATTCAACATCTTTTTGTCACACGTCTTCTGACCATATATTCGGATCTTCATGATTTAACCCCTCATTGCTTTCCTCAGGTGACATGTTTAGATCAGCAATCAATCGTCAACAAACATTTCTTCTCGTAGTCCCACCTAACTAGTTGTCATCACCAACCTTTAAAAAATTCTCCTCACATAGATCACCCTAAAAAACGAATAATTCCAAAATATAGATTCTGAAAAAATGATTGTACCAGTACCTAATTAATTTTAAGTCATCATCATGTAGTTAATACTTGTGCCAAATAAGACATAAAACACTATCAAACAGTTTAATACAACAAAATACTAATTAATTTATACTTATTAAAATAATACTTTTCGTAATAAAAAGTATCATCCACTTTCATTGGATATCTATAGTAAATTTTTTTCACTCATTTTTTTGTTTTGTTGACCAATAGCATGTAGAACAAAATTACTCAGCGTCACTAGACATCTCACCTTCGGTGGCATGTCAATAAGTATCAATTGAGCAAAATTAATTATAACAGATTCATTATGATCTAATAATATTTTCTCATCACAATAAATTGCTAACAACAGCATGCGAGATATTTTAGAAGTAAAAAAGTGAGAGAAAGAAGTGAAAAAAAGCCAGAGATAAGATTTGATGCGAGTAAATTCATCCCACACTTGTATTTATAGAATTTGGGTAAGGTGCAGTTCGACTCATCACTGGACAAATTGTTTGAGTTGGTTACTGTTTACCCAATGTTTAAGCAAACTGAGAAAAGTGTGATGCAGTTTGCCGAGACACTAAGCGAACTGCGTGCGAGACCAAAAGAAAAATAGATCTTAGTAAATGATATTCAATTAATTTCTTTTGAAAAATAATATATTTTTAAATTATTATAGAAAAAATTCCAACAAGTTAACTAAGGACTAACTAATATAAAATTTTGCGATTCAACTTTTGTAGCAACCACAAGTCATAACAGTATAATTGTCCTACAAGAAGCGTTTTAGAATTTTTTTTTAAATAAGTGAAAATAAACTATTATTTTTACCTAAGAATATTTAGAACGTTAACAAATCTATTTACGAAAAATCAAAATTAATTTTATACTCATAAAAAATAGACTTCTTTTGATAAAATTTTCTAAATCTTAAAAAATATTAAAAAATTTTAAATTACTTTCTAACTTAATCTAACCAAATCTAACTTAAGTTAATCTAACCTCAACTCTAATCCTACTCCACTCCCATCACTACCACCAATCTTGCTTCAGCTTATTAACCACTCGATCTGGTGGAATCTCATCTTGCTCCACCTTCACAATAGAGGAACATGACTCTTCTGTTTGGGTTTGTCCTGTTTTTCTCATCTTTTATGAAAATCCTTTTTCTTTGAATTTACCAAGAATGAAACTTGATCAAAAACAAAAATCTAGAAAAATCAACGTATAATATTATAGTAAATAAAGTGACCTACCTCGAGTAACGAAAATAAAAAAAGAAGCTTCGAAGATGAAATTAACTAGATTACAATTTATTTTAATTACGATAAGTTTTTCACCTTCTACTGCTAAAAGAACTTGCTCTGATTAGATAATTCAACTAATTATTTTTTTTCATTTTTTAATCAAAATAGAAAAATAAAACCAAGATGCAAAAGAAAGATCCAAAATCGAATAAGAAATGAGATGAGAATCTCATGAAGGTTCACTAGAGACAAACAGAGAAAGAATGGCTAGTTACCGGAGTTAAATTTGGTCGATGGTGGCAATTTTGTGATTTTGAAGATAAAGAGAGAAAAAGAAAAAGTGAAGAAGAGAACTAAAAGAAGAAAAAGACAAACTGATCATTTCTACTAAAAAATAAAAATAATTAAAAACATAAAATAAAGGAGTTAGAAGATCATGTTAGGGAATTGGAGGTGGAATATGATTATTAGAATTATGGTTATGTTAGATTAGATATTTTTTGGGGTTATATACTCACACACCCACTATAACTACAACTAACAACTCAATTGCTATTGAGTATCGAACTCAGGTGTGACAGTTTAAGAGGCAAAGACTTTGCCATTCTTACACAGGCCTCAGTGACATGGTGATTTAAAATTTTTAAAGGTTTTTTAGGAATTTAGTTAGTTTTGGTCAGAAAAATCCATATTTTATGATTATAAGTTAATTTTTTTTGGAGAAAGATTTATTATCGTTGTCGACGACATTATAGATAGAATTGGTAGTTTATCTAATATATTATAACGTAACAAGTTACAAGTAAAATTGAGAATGAAGTATTTATTTGACTCTATTACGAAGGACAATGCAATCCTTCGTGACAAAAAGAGCCACTTCTGCTCTGTTCTTAATTTTCATGAGACAAAGCAACTCTTTTGTTAGTTTCACTATCATCTATTAATAGAAGTCACTGATATGTTACGTTAATTTATTGAATGAATTAAACGTTAAGGCTTAGTTTGGTAAAATTTTACTTTTCAAAAGTAGTTTATAAAAACTAACTTTTAAATGATGGCTTTTTTAAAAGTTGTAGTATTTATATTTAGTAAATCAAATAAAAATAACTTTTAATGAACATAAGTAATAACAATTATGTTTGGTAAAATAGTTTTTAAATTTAAAAATATTATAACAGACATAAATGCAAGTATTAAATTTGAAAATTAGTTACTATAGTTATATTAGATTTTTAAATTTTAAAAAATACAAGCCAACTTTTAAAAGCTCTATCTAAAATATTTTTAAAAATACTCCAATCTTTTAAAAACTATAAATATAAGCACATAATTTTTTTAATTTACCAAATATAAAATGAGAAGCTTGACTTTTTAAAATGCACAAACACCTCTTCAAAAAATTTTACTAAACCACACATAAGTGTCAACGAAATTATAACTAATAATTATGGACTGTAATAACTTATGATGATGAACTTCAGAGTTGTTTATCTATATAGCCATATATAATAATCTAGAATGGAATATATGTAAATTTATATATAAACATCATAATATTGTTAACAATTGACTAATTTTTTAAAGCATGTGCTATTACTGTGCTAATCTGGATTGTTGACTTGTTATTATTTTTCATAGTTAGTTAATCTATAATTTTGCCGATTCTTTTGTAGATTTGAGTGTTTTTACATAATAATAATAATAATAATAATAATAATAATAATAATAATAATAATAATAATAATAGAAAAAAATTGTTGTGTTTTGAACATTACAAATGTTATTTGTTTAATATCTAACAATATATTAAGTATTATGATGTAATTATTACAAAAAAAATAAAAAAGATTTCAAATTCTAATTATAATTTTATAATACTAGTAGTATACACAAGGTTTTTTTTAATTGTATTGCTAATTTATTAATAGTATTATAATTTTCATTAGTATTCTCTATTTTTCATTGTATAATTTTATATTTATATATTTAAAAATTATACTAAAAATTATTTATTTAGTTTTATTATAAATAATATTTTTAAATTTGAATAATTTATTAATTAATTTTTATTTATTATATTATATATTCAAGAAATTAGTGAAAAAAATTAATATAATAAATAATATAACGATAAAAAATTAATTCAAAAAAATATTATATAATTTTTTTAAGACAAATGAATCTCTAACTAATTTAATATTAAAATAATGTCATTTTGTCTGAATAAATAAAGATAAATAAATCTCTTCTATTCTAACATTTTTTGTTGATATTAAACGTCCAACTCAGCAAGTTAATGTGACATATCAATGACTTCAGTTAATAAATGACAATAAAACTGATATAAAGATTACGTTGTCTTATGAATATCAAGAGGTGAAGTAGCTCTTTTTTTTTTTTCATAACGTAAAAAGTTGCGTTGTCTTTTGTAAAAATAGGGAGAAATTAAATTAATATTTCACTCTAAAGTTAAAGAGTATAAAGAGAGACTTTTTTTTCCCTTCTTTCTTGTTGCTAACTATAATATTTATGTGGTAGAAAACTGGATTTTATAATTTTAGCAGAATGATTCTTACTAAATTTTGACAGGTGCCATGATTTAGTATTGGTTTAAATTGACATATTTAAATAAAACAGGAATTTTTTTTTATCAAAACTAAAGTACTTCTATTAAATTTTAAATACGTTTGGATATATTGTTTAAGAAAAGTACTTTTATTTAAAAAATTATTTATTTATTTTTTTTAAAGGTCAATAATATCTTACTTTTAAAAAAAAAGAAGCAAAATAATAAAATCATAGTTTGAATCTAATTTTAGTGAAGAAAAGAAGATTAATGTTGAAGAAAAAGACTAAGAAAAAAGAGATTTGTCATATGAATAAATATAAAATATAATTAAAATATTGCTATCCACTCTTTATAGCTATTAAAAAATCAATCTTACTAAAATCTAACCTAATATGATAGAAATAAATTAACTATGATTAGGAGGTAATTAGTACTGGTAGCTGTAACTTCTAACCAAAATAAATTTTTCTGTCATTCTAACTAAATTATAAAAATAAATACAATCCAAAAATTATTTAACCATAATTAGTTACAGCTTGTTTTTGTGAGCTATTGGATGCCAACTTAATACCATCTCTAACATCCTCTCTCAAGTTGAAACTGATTGAATTAGCAATAAGTTTAGCAACATTATTATCATCCTTCCTCCCTTAAACTAAGACTTGTTAAAACCTCTAACCTCTTATCATTCACATAATATCCTCCCTCAAGTGGGGTGTGTAAGTCAAGCCTGCTCAACTTAAAAAGTAAAGGTTCAAAACACTTGGTGATAATACTTTAGTAAGCAAATCAACTGTTTGATAAGCTGATTTAATAGGTACCAATTTTAGTATTTCTGTTTGAGATTTTTTCCAAACTATGTGACAATCTATTTCAATGTGCTTGATTCTTTCGTAAAAAACAAGATTAGCTGCAATGTACATCACATATTGATTGTCACAATAAAGATTAATCGGATGAGGATGAGATACATGGCAGTCATTAAGAAGATAAAGAAGCCATTGGCCTTCCCAAGTTGTTTGTGCCATGACACGATATTTAACTTCTGAGAAAGAACATGTCACAGTTGTTTGCTTCTTACTCTTCCAAGACACTAATGAAGAACCTAAGAAAAAACAGTACCCAATTATTGATCGACGAGTATCGGAACAAGTTGTCCAATTTAAATTAATATAACCAGTCAATTTGAGATCATTATTTGAAGAGAAGAAAAGACCCTTAGAAAGAGATTTCTTGATGTATCGAAGAACATGTAATGCTGCCTTCTAATAGTCATCAGTTGCACAATACAAAAATTGGTTGAGCTTTCTTGCAAAAGTAATGTCCAAACGAGTGTTGGCGAGATATAGGAGTCGTCCTAACAATTTTCTATATTGTAATAGATCTGATAATCTTGTTCCACTCTCTTTAGAAAGTTTCCCATTATACAATATAGGAACCAAATCAGGATTATCTTCCAACATACCATATTTCTCAAGCAAATCATGAGTGTAGTTATGTTGATACAAAGCAATTCCTTCAAGACTACGAGAAACTTCCATTTCAAGAAAAAATTTCAACCGACCTAAGTCTGTAATACTAAATTTAGCAACTAAATTTAGCATCAAGAGCCTTTTTAATAGCTTTAATTTCAAATAGATTATCTCCAGATAAAACAAGATCATCAACATAGATAATAATAATAGCCAAGTCAAGGTTAGTGTGCTTGGTGAACAAAGAGTAATCATGAAGAGACTTGATAAAGTCATGTTACTGAAGAAAATCACTTATTCTTAAATTCCATTTACGGCTTACCTATTGCAAGCCATATAAAGAATGCATGAAACTTCAGAAAATAATTATGAAATACATACCAATATATTTGACCTACCACATATAATAGATAATTCAGCAAGAGTTTATCTCATGTTAGGGTTTGAAAGGGATAAAACAGAAAATACTTACAATTAGGAGAAGACCAAAACGTTTGAAAGTTACGGAAATGTTGGAGCATATGGGGGAAACAAAAAATGTTTCTAATTAGGAGGAGATCAAAACAAAATTTTAGCTATGGATTTGCCGTTAACCATGTCAAAGCATTCATTTTTCTTTTTTATATCACCTTAAACTTGAAATATATCTGTATCTTTTTTTCATTATTTTCGCAAATAATATCTTATGCTTTTGCAGAATAAACTTAATAAGGTTAATGATGGCTTCTTTTAAAATTTAAATTAAACTGCTTGGGTATTTTAAATGGGCCATAACTGTTAGGGTACAAAAATAGAGAATATCAACTTAATTTGGTATTTTTTTGAGCTAATCAGTTCTAAAAATCTGTGTTTTTGATGGATATATAAAGCAGCTATTTCAATTTAATAGACTTTTCTGATAAGCAATAAAATAAGTTTTCATATTTTCTTCACAAAGTATTTCTTCAACATCACACACTTATTTTATTCTCTTTCTTTTGTGTTCTTCTCTTAAAGATTTATTTATATTCAAATTTGAACTGTTTTCTTTTGAGTTTTTTTTTTTGGACTTTAAAATTAATTTTTACATAACAATCATACGCAAGTTTTATGCATCTCACCTCCGTGATTGGTTTATTTCTTCGTGCGTTAATGATTTTTTTATCTTATGATTTTTTTTTTATTTCACATGATGAATTTGTTTCATTTTTCTCAGATTTTTGAAGGCCTTAATTTTCACAAAAAAAATAGACAGTTACATGAATCTTCAATCAGGTATGTAAACATTTATCTGCGTCTCATGTATGTATTATTTGATATCTCATTTTATACTTGTTCTAATTTCAATTTAATTTAAATTAATATTAAATTATTATTTCATCACTATTGAAAATAGTTCGTCTTGGACATTGTATATTGTATATTTTTCTTTCTTTAGCAGTAGCCTTCCTCTTAAAAAAATTATTATTATTTTGATCATCATATTTCTTAAAAAATTAGAATATTTTAAATATTAAATATATAAAAGAAATTGTCATCTCAATGATAAATATTAAAAATAATACTAAACGCTAATTGATAATTTGAATTTTTTACCGGAACAAAGATACCACTAAAAAATAAAAAAATTCAAAATAATATTATAAAAATAGATAAAAAAATTATATAATTTTATAAAAAAAATACATAACATTTTAATTGTTTGGAATTTAGTTTGGAACGTAAAAAATGAAAACTTTGACTTTATATAACACCAATAATTATTGAATATCTTAATTTTGTATCTAAAAATAACATGTTAAAAATTAATAAAACTTAAAATAATATTAAATTAAATTGTTGCGAAAAGTTAATTATAAAAACTTGTTATAGTCTCTTATAATAATTTTTTTCTTCAACCTGTAAAACTTCAACTAGGTAAAATAACCAAAACCCAGAATTTATTATAATAAATTTGGTATAAAACATTACCATATGAATGAACTATGAGATAATGAAACACATATATGATTTTACTGTAAATTAAGGCAACCAAATTAGCTAAGATAAATGTTTGAAGAAGCATTACTGAAAACAGCATCATATAAGCATTGTATTTCTAAAATCAAAACATGTTCACAACAACAGACTCACAAATGGTTAAATTGATTTTCATAAATATGAATAAGAAGCCATAGAAATTAAAACACATCAACCGCATAGTAATTTTTCCATCTTGAAAAATGATTTTACCAACAGCTATCGAACAAAACAAAACCCATAAACTAATGAGCTACTAACTTTCAATGGGAAGCATGAGAACACAAAGACGACGACGATCGGCGATACGGCGGCGAACAGTGATACGACAGCGACCAGGGAAAACGGCAGAAAGCGGCGAGACGGAGGAGAGAGGCGAGACGACAGCGAGCAGGTGAGACGGCGGCGAGTGGAGAAACGACGGCGAGTAACAAGACCAACACCAGACTATGCCGACCAGCGCTTTGGACATGCGACAACCACAAACGGCGGCCGTGAAACTGTTAAAGTAGTCAGGTTTCGGGGGGAGGGGGTTTTGGTTTTTCAACTTTGGAAAACGAAGGTTTTGTGGGTGACGAGACTAAATTTAAAAAACTTTGAGACTAAATTTAAAAAACTTCGCGGAAGAAAGGGATTTTGGAGGGAGGGGGACACGCTCGGATTTTGGGTTTTTTTTGTTACTTTTTTTTTTGTTAGTGTATTTATTGTATTGTGATTCATTGAATATTTCAATTCATTTCGAATTCCTTTTATTATTCTATTAGAATTAAAAAACTTTTGATTACCTATCTTCACTAAATATACTAATTTAATTCAATACAATATTTTTAAGTAACATGAAAATTAATTTGAAACGTTATGCAAAAATATCTTATTTGAGAAAAGAAATAGCAGTACGTTTAAAATTTTTTTATTGGGAGAACATGCGCTTTTAATAGTTTAGTCAAAATTTAATTATAAGATACGATGTTGAAGAGAAATTTTGATCTTTTATTATAAGAATTGCGTTAATTCTTTAATTTAATGATTTGGGTCGCAGTTTTACATGTTTATCTACTTTTAGATTTTTTTAATTTAAGTTTAATAAGGCATAACTTCAAAGAGGAATAACTTTGATTTATGCTCATTAGAACTTTATTTTAACTTTATAAATTCAGAGTATGGTTTTATTTTCTTCTTTTATATTTATGTTATTTGAATAAAAATTTAAATGATAATAAAGTAAACAAGGAAGTCTTATTGGTAAATTTGTTCACATGAGTTAACATATATATATATATATATATATATATATATATATATATATATATATATATATATATATATATAACTTATTTATTAACTTATGAATTTTTTTACGTAAAACGAATTTAGAAAAAGTGTTACGAGTTTAAGTAACAATGATTTAAACATATGTAGCTTAAAATAGTAGTGTTAACTTAAGTAGATTATATCCAGATGGTTATTATTAAAGAAAACATTGTAATATGTGGTAATACATATTTTACGGCGATTGGAAGAAAACCGCCGCTAAATGCAAGGCTGATTGCAGCCCCAACCACTAACCGCCGGGATATGCGCCGCAGGTTGTCATTTTGCGACGGTTTTAAAAAGCTGTTGCAAAATTTTCGCCACTATCTGCCAAAATTGTTGTAGTGCATGTTTAAGACTGTTTAATTCAATTTTTTTTCTTTAATTCATGTTAAACTTTTGTTTATTTCAATTTATTGTTAACAATATAAGAATCTTATTTCTCACACTACTTGTAAAGTTAATATTAACAATAAAGTTGATAAGTACCGAGTTGAATTCACTTTTTTAAAAGAGTCGTATCTATTTTTCAAATTGATATTTTGAATATAAATTTGATAGATATTTGTGTCAAAATTGAACAAAAATAAAACAAAAAATACTTTATAATGATTTATATAGAAAAAAAGGAATAAATTTATAATAAAAATTAGTTTACAACAATCCAATAACAAGAGTTTTTTATTTAATTTGGACAAAAAAAGAACCCACAATTATAAATAAACTTGAGTTTTATTTGTTGACCAACAAAGTTTATGGGGATCCGAATTAAGATGAATTTCAAACTCGCCACAATTTCATATTACACCATGCATGCAACTTCGCCTGAAGACGAAGGCTTATTGTTCCCTAATCAACAAAGAAAAAGAGACCAAGACAGAGAAAACCAAAAGCCACACTTACACCAACTAATAAGATTACTACATTTATTATGTACGATATTAATTAATTAATTATACTAATCTTACAAATGTCTACAGCACCAAGCAATAAACAAAAATATCATCAGGCACGTTTCTCTTTCAAGAAAAATATAATTCTAATTAAGACACTCATAAGGTCGTTCACTACCGTTCATTAAGTCGTCCACTCTGAAGGAAATGTTTCTTTTTTTGACAATCTAGAATAATTGGAATATATAAAAGCATAGAGTAGTGGTTGTTAGCTCTTAACTGGCAATCATTATTATTTTTTCTTTTACTTTCTCTCAACGCATCAGCCAATCAGAAAATGTGCCCTCCAGATTGGAGCAGTCATTGAAGACCACCTAGCCAATTTTGCCGTGTTCAATTTAATTTCACGTACCACTCACGGATTCCTTCTCATTGGTTCGATGCAAGGGGTGCATCTTAACCTCCTTTATATTTTCATTTTTCTTTATTTCTAATTGTAATAAGGTTTATTGGATTTAATACCCGTACCAAGAATTAAAATGTGCCACTGTGCCAGCACTACATTAATAATATAATTTTCTCCATATTTATTATTTTCATTTACGATATTGCTATATATAGTATTTTTTTTTCATATTTCGTCTTAGGTTTTCTGAATTGTTGACAAGAATAAGATGAATATATAGACAATAATTAGGTCATCAGTTCTTCTTTTGAAGAGGAAAAAGGAGGAAAAACATAGGACATTTCTTGTTCCTTTATTATTCTTTTTCTAGAGTTTCTTAATTTTTTGAATTCTTAGTACTAATTTTATTTTCTTTAATCCTTTTAATTTTTCAAATTTAGGATCTTAGATATTGATTATGTTGTAATTCTTTTTTGATGGCATATTAATTCTATTTTGTTTAAAAGCCTCATTTACTACTGTTATTGGTCCAAATAATCCGATGCTACTTACATTGTAACCTAATAGCTACTATATATCTACCAAAACACCCATGTTATAATTTACAGCATAAAAAAATATAAATATTATTTCTCATGCTAAACCTAAAGTCTACAAGTAACGAGAATCTAACACAGATAATATATTTTTTTTCATGTTATCTAATCTAATTATTTGAATCCTTGATGTAGTTCTATAGCTATGTGAACCAACTCTACCTTTTTCACTAGCCACATCTAGCTAGTTTCTACGTATTTACTTCCCATCAACTATATATATCATCAATATTGATTTTCTTCCTCATCCTTTCGATTAATATTGTTGGCAAGTCCATTCAAGGTTCGTTTATGGTGCATGACAAGTGTCAAAATATATTAGGATCAATTAGTATTTATTAAAATTATTTAATATATTTAAATATTTATTATAAAATATTACGTCTTTATTATTATTATTCTTTTAGCACTTATAAATATTCTTTTATATTATATCATTTCAAACAATTTGAATACACTCAATAATAAACAAATTTCTTTTCAAGTTTAGTTTCTTATTTCTAACATAGTATCAGAGCCATGTTACCTTACTTGAGGAAGATATATTATTTTTTTTAGGTTGAAATTATCCTATTTTTCATACTTTTCTTCCTTGTGTCATTTTTTTCTTCTTTTTTGTCAATGTTTTGATGTTTTTTCATTTCACGGATTAGTTCATTAATCCACTACTTACTTGTTCTCATGGAAAAATTATATCTTTTTTATCACCTTCCAATAGTTTGCCATCTCTTTACATTTTGTCACTTTTTCTGCAATTTTCTGGTAGTTCACCATCTTTTCAGCAGTTTTCGGCAGTTGGCTACTTTTCCGACAGTTTCGTCTGTGTTTCCTTGTGACATTTTCGTTTGTACTTCCTTTAGATAGCGATATGCGCTTCTTTTAAATAGCGACAGTTCCGTCTGCGCTTCTTTTCGACAGTTCTATTTGCACCCGTTCTATTAGTTTATGCATTTTTTTTATTTCGTTGTTTTAAATATGTTTCAAACTCAAGTGACAACTTGAGTTTGAGGGAGATGTCAGAATATATTAGGATTAATTAGTATTTATTAGAATTATTTAGTATATTTAAATATTTATTATAAAATATTACGTCTTTATCATTACGATTCTCTTAGTACTTATAAATACTTTTTTATATTATATCATTTTAAACAACTTAAATATACTCAATAATACATATTTTTTTTTAATTTAATCTCTTATTTCTAACCACAAGAAGCTTTTTATTCGACAGTGAAATCGAAGAAACCTTGTTGTAATTAATCTAGTTCCAAATTTTCCATATACCTCCTAACAAATTAAATGACGCTGAATCAGCACTGAGGTGCGCAGGGAAGGTTTGGTGATAATTGGTTAGCCCCAAATTAAAATAATACAATTTAATAACTCCAAATTAAAGCAATAGGTCTCTCGTTCGCTCTTTTTTTTTTTTTTTTTCGTTTGTACAAATTTAAGTATAACGCAAGTACATTCACAAACTTAAGGCCGTTTAAGGTTCTATTTAACGGCCAATGAAATGTCACGTGAGAACTTAATAATTTATTTGTGACCCAGTTTTAATAGTAGTATAATTCTAAAAATTGAATCGAATGGACCGGTTGAATTGGATTAATTAAAAATTGGTCACCAGACTAATTCGATGGACCGCATAAGTTTACTTGTAAAAAATTGATCAAAGAATGAGTGGAACTGGCAATTAACCAATAAACCGATTAGTGTTTTAAAAAGTTTTCGGTTTGGCAACACTCTTCAAAACAACACCATTTTACATTTTTAATTAAAAATAAAACCCTAAATCAACTACTGGTGCACGAAATTGCAATCACACTTTTGCAATCCCGCACAACTAACCAGCAAGTGCACTGGATCGTCCAAGTAATACCTTACGTGAGTAAGGGTCGATCCCACGGAGATTGTCGGCTTAAAGCAAGCTATGGTTATCTTGTAAATCTTAGTCAGGATATCAAAGATTATCAGGATTGATTGTAAAAAGCAAAAGAACATAAAACAGGTACTTGAATTGCAGTGATGGGGAATAGGTTGAGGTTTTGGAGATGCTCTGTCTTCTGAATCTCTGCTTTCCTACTGTCTTCTTCTTCAAACACGCAAGGCTCCTTCCATGGCAAGCTGTATGCAAGGGTTTCACCGTTGTCAGTGGCTACCTCCCATCCTCTCAGTGGAAATGTTCAACGCACCCTGTCACGGCACGGCTATCCATCTGTCGGTTCTCAATCAGGCCGGAATAGAATCCAGTGATTCTTTTGCGTCTGTCACTAACGCCCCGCCTTCAGGAGTTTGAAGCTCGTCACAGTCATTCAATCATTGAATCCTACTCAGAATACCACAGACAAGGTTTAGACCTTCCGGATTCTCTTGAATGCCGCCATCAATTCTAGCTTATACCACGAAGATTCCAGTTAAAGAATCCAAGAGATATCTACTTAATCTAAGGTAGAACGGAGGTGGTTGTCAGGCACACGTTCATAGTTGAGAATGATGATGATTGTCACGGATCACCACATTCACCCGGTTTAAGAACAAGTAATATCTTAGAATGGAAGCAAGCATGATTGAATGAAAAACAGTAGTAATTGCATTAATCCATCAAGACACAGCAGGGCTCCTCACCCCCAACCATGGGGTTTAGAGACTCATGCTGTGGAAGGTACACAAAGAAACGTGTAAAGTGTCATGAGGTACTGATACAATGTCAAAAGATCCTATTAATAGTAAACTAGTAACATAGGGTATACAGAAATGAGTAAATGACGTAAAAATCCACTTCTGGGTCCACTTGGTGTGTGCTTGGGTTGAGCATTGAAGCATTTTCGTGTAGAGACCTTTTCTAGAGTTAAACGCTAGCTTTTATGCCAGTTTGGGCGTTTAACTCCAAGTTTTATGCCAGTTCCAGCGTTAAACGCTGGAATTTCTGAGGCTGTTTTGCCACGCCGGTTTGGGCCATCAAATCTCGGGCAAAGTATAAACTATTATACATTGCTGGAAAGCCCAGGATGTCTACTTTCCAATGCCGTTGAGAGCGCGCCAATTGGGCTTCTGTAGCTCCAGAAAATCCACTTCGAGTGCAGGGAGGTTAGAATCCAACAGCATCTGCAGTCCTTTTCAGTCTCTGAATCAGATTTTTGCTCAGAACCCTCAATTTCAGCCAGAAAATACCTGAAATCACAGAAAAACACACAAACTCATAGTAAAGTCCAGAAAAGTGAATTTTAACTAAAAACTAATAAAAATATACTAAAAACTAACTAGATCATACTAAAAACATACTAAAAACAATGCCAAAAAGCGTATAAATTATCCGCTCATCAACTACCCATGACCCCAACGCAGCGCAGCCCACACTCACACTCCCACCCCTCTCCTTTCTGAAATTGAAAGAACAAATCAACAAACTCAAGCCCTAACCACCCAGTGATCCAGCCTCGTCGCCCGCAGCCGCAGTCCCGCATCCATATCAACCACCGCAGTCACCTCAATCCCGTAGCCTCGTTGTGTCTACGGGCATCGCATGTGGAAGCTCGACGCCGTTGCAGGAGCTGTGTCGCCATCGTAGGAAGCTCCGTCGCCATCCTAAGAAGTTGTGTCGCTGTCGTAAGAAGCTCCCTTGTCGTCGTGTGGAAGATCTGTGGCGGAAGTCGTCTCTTCTGTTCGAGCGCGCTCTCTCGGGGTTGCCGTCTCCTTTGTCGGCACTGTCACTCCACTTCCTCTTTGCCGCTGGTAAGCAGCAAGCATTGTGACTTGGAATATTTTTGTTGGTTTTACTGTTGTTTGAAATTGAGTTGTTGTGACTTGGTATCATTAGTTGGACATTTTGATTTTAGTTAGCTAGATTTTGGATTTTGTTTGCTGTGACTTGGAATCATTTTGTTCGTTGTGTTAATTTTGTTTGCTTGAGTTAATTTTGTTCATGATTCTGTCAAATTTGTTTGTTGAATTAATTTTGTTCATGATTTTTTTTTGTTGTATGTTAAAGATGGAATAATCACAAAGTGATCAACCGTCACAAGACAATGCTGTCTAAAGACGGTGGCTTTGGATTACCCGTTTATGATAGAGATATTATAATACTTAATGATGATTAAAATTTGTGTTGAGTTGTGACTTGGATTAGTTAAAAACGTGTTTGTTAATGTTTCTTTTGATAGTAGAACATTATGTGTTTGTCACTATGTGTGTTTTGGTTGTTTTTAGTTATGAATTTTGATATTTAAAGTTGTTTATGAACTTCTAATATTAAATTATGGATAATTTATTATGTAAGATTATGGAATTTTGAATTTTATTTAGTTAGAAATTATTGAATTTATATATTTAAAATTATATATAGATTTTTTAATGATTTTATTTAATATTTAAGTAAATCGGTTGAATTACGATTGAATCTCGGTCGAACTAATAAATCATTGAATCAGTAACTTTACCAATTTATTAACTGGTCTGGTTTTTGCAACCTTAAATAGTAGTCTATGTCACAAATATTTTTTTTTCAAATTTTTAATCAGAATGATAATTTATTTTTTATTTAATTTATAAGGATGGAAATAGCAATAATAAAACAATTTATTGTCGATGAAATCACATGTATGATTTATGATGTCACTGTCTCATGAATTATTTTTATGATGTCACTGTCTAATGGCCTTGGTGTTTTTAGCTAGATGTCTCTGACCTTATTTCCAGAGTTATATTATTATTGTTCACACTGAGCAACCACTACAACAAGTGTTTACTAAATCAGAGTTATCTGGCAGAATCATAAAATGGTCTATCGAACTCTCTGAGTTTGATATTCGATATCAAAGTTGAAGATCCGTCAAATCCTAATATTTAGCAGACTTCATAACTGAATTTATTGCTCTTGACTCTGAGGATCATTCCATTGGTTAGACCCTTTATGTTGATGATGTTTCTAATTCACAAGGTGTGGAGCTAGCATCATTCTTGAAGATGGTAATGGAATTGTCTTGGAACATTCTTTATATTTCTCTTTTAAGGTAAGCAACAATCAAGCCAAATATGAGGCCTTCATCGTTGGCTTGAGATTAGTAGCGTTTGTTTTCAGGTACTGAGACAGAGACTGAGAGACTGAGATTCAGTATCGTGTTTGTTAGTTCAGAGACTGGTACTAAAATTTCTGTCTCTGTCTCCAAAATTTTAGTATTTCAGTACCTCCAAAAAGTAGGGACACAGGAGACTGAAATTTTTAGAGATGGAGACTGAAACTTTAATAACATTTTATACCTAAAATACTTTCATTTCAATTAATTAATTCCAATTTTACCTTTTGTGCAAATTAAATTAGAGTTTTATTCTTGTTTCAATTCCTGTCTCCCATTGCACCAAATAGAATACTGAGATTTGTTTCAATCCCTGTCTCTTAGTCTCAGTCTCTCAGTCTCAGTCTTTTTGTCTCTGTCTCTCCACCAAACGCTACCTAATAGACTTGCACATTGTGACTCTCTATTAGTGGTTTAACAAGTAAACCAATTATTCCAAGTCAAAGATTCTCTTTTGGTTAAAATTTTAGATATTGTCAAATCTCTCATTTCTCATTTTTTCAAATTTAAAATTCATCACATCCCGAGAGAACAGAATCACAGAGCTGACATTTTATCTAAGCTAGCAAGTTCACAATCAGTATTTAAGTATTTTATAGGTTCATGATTGGTGATGGCCTTATATTCATTATTTAAAAATTGGAAATATACCATCAAAAGTCGATGATCTAAAAATATTTCAGCGACAAGCTTCTTTCTTTACCTTGTTGAATGATATCCTCTATAGACGAGGTTATACTGCCCACTTTAAAATTTTTAAACAGGTTAGAAACTTATCTTGCTTTAGCAGAAGCCCATGAAACTATCTATGGTTCACACGTGGGATCTTGGAGCTTATCTTCAAAAATACTTTAGGCAAGATTTTCTTGGCCAAGTTTGCAAAAAGATTATTTTGAAAAAGTAAATACCTGTGCAAACTACTAGAAACATGTTCCATTAATACATGTACCTTCTGAGCTATTACATAATTCTAAAGTAAGTTGGCCTTTTTACCAATGGAGAATTGATATTCTCGGTCTCTTTCCTATAGCACCAGGTTGGATCAAATTTTTAGTAGTTGTTATTGATTATTTCTCTAAATGGATTGAGGTACAATCACTGGCTAATATAACGTCTCAAAAAATGATTTCATTTGTCTAGAAACATATCATATATAGATTTGGCATACCTCAACATGTTATGACTGACATTGGTCGCCAGTTTGTCGATTATAATTTTACCTCTTTTTTTTACAGAACTTTAGAATTCATCAACATTTTTCTTCCGTTGAGCATTTGAAAACTAACGTATTTGTTGAGGCCACCGACAAAGTCATTTTACATGCCTTATGGAAGAAGCTAGACGATGCTAAAGACCTTTGAGCCGAATTAATTTTAGAAATAATTTCGGGTTACAATACTACTGTGAACTCTACCATAAAAGAAATCCCATTCCGTTTAGTTTATGAATGTGAAGCCATGATTTCTTTGGAGATCTCTCAGTTATCACTATATACTCAAACAACCAATTCTAACACAAATTCAGAAAATCAAAGCTTAGAGTTAGATCTTGTCGAAGAAATTTAGGACATAACACTCTAAAACCCAAGCAATGCAACATCACATAGCTCTACAATATAATCAAAAGGTCCATCTAGATCATTCCGAAGTGATGACCCGGTCCTTAGAAGGAACGAGAATACTTGCCGACCTCCGTCACATGGAAAACTTGCAGCAAAATGGGAAGGGCCGTTCCAAGTTATAGAAGTTCACGGTAATGGAGCATATCATCTCCAATCTTTATATGTTACACCTTTACCTAGTACTTGGAATATTTCTTCTTTAAAGTTGTACTATAGCTAAAAGACAAGGACAAACATATACTTTTTTACCTACTCGCAAGATTTTTTCCAAAAAAGAGTTTTGTTTGGAGAGATTTTAAAGAAACATGTCTACCTGCACCTTTTTACACAAAGGTCAAATACATTTTTACAATACAGTTCAACTTGTTCCGTATATCATCGCTCTGACAAATCGAGCTTATAAATCAATAATCTCTTAATCAATTATATATATATATATATATATATATATATATATATATATATTAACCATGTATCATTCAAAATACTATCTTCATTATCAATCTAATCCAAATTTGAATAATATCATTCAACAATCTATTAGTTCCTACATAACAAAATAAAGCATCATGTAATCACAATTTATAAATCCATTCAACAAAAGGATGCTATTCCAAACAAACATTAATAAGCTCAAAATAAAGAAAGTGAAAACCCTATTCATTTGCCACATTTTCACCCTCTTCTTCTGTAGCAATAGCATCATCATCATTCACGATCATTCCCTTATACACCACTTTGGTGGGATCCATGACAAAAAAGTCCTGGTCAGGCACTAGAAATTTCACTTCGGTAACCACTCGTTCAAATCCTTCAACAAAAGCATCAAGAATCTCTATTTCTTTGCTTTTCTCCAAAAATTTCATTTTTATAGTAGCTTCTATCACCTGATTATTTATACTATCAATATCACTCTCATTTTTCTTTAACATTTCTGCATATTTTTCTTGAACACTCTTAATTGTTTTCAATTCCTCCTCTTTGCCGACGAGTTTTGTAACACCCTAATTAGCCTAAGCCTTACCTCACGTCGTAACGCAAAGGTTAATCAAAGTTTACGACATTTCTAAGCTTATTTATTTATTATATAGAAGGAAGTAATATTATCTAGAAGCTCGATGAAGAATATAACTCAAAAACAGGATTTGAAAAGCGCAAAACGTACTAGCGATGATTCTAACTTAAGGCACAAGAAACAGGTATCGAATAACAAAACATCATAGTATAATAGTATAATATCATAAGACGCTAGCCACGACTCGCGGAGTTTAAGCCGACTAGCCATATACAGACCATGTATGGAACCATATAGTAAAAATTGCTTATACAAATTTTGTTCTCTCAAATACACGCCACTAGGCGAAACAAAGTACAAAAGTGAGAGACATATTCAAAATACATCAAAGACTCAAAGAAGTATCTGGATCCTCCACTTCTGTCACCAACCAGACAACTCACCGAGGTGGGTTGCAACCTGCATCTGAAAAACAAAACAAAATATGGTATGAGAACCGGAGGTTCTCAGTATGGTAACAGTACCCAGTGATGTAGGATATAAGACCCCGGGACGCCAAAGGCAATCCTAGACTCCATATCGATCACAAGAATTCAAGCTTAAAGCATACTAAACCAAAACCACATAATATGTAAATCCTTAACACAACTTAACCATAGTATCGTAACAGGGCAATATATCTTAGGGAATTTCTACTCTATTCAAACAACATTGTCCCACAGCCTTCACCACCAGATCCTCCATGCGATCCCATCGCCACCGCCTTCAGAACCTCTTCAACCCCAGTAAAGCACAAGTATATACAATATAAGTAAAACACAAGTAGAAGCATATAAGGCAATTAAGTCAAATAGCTGGTAAGCATGTTATTTAATTAGGCAAGCCATTACAAGTAATCAAAGCATACAAACAGATAGAAAATTTAGATGATGAATGCCTGCCCTACTGGCTGTGATATCACATTGTCGGTTCAACTGCCAACCTGACACATCTCTATGGAGACGTCGCCCTTCGGATTTTCTCATATGGAAACCCCTGAGATACAGTGCTCGGATCACTATCCAGGTATCGGCGCTTGCACGCCCTATAGATCCGAAGGGATTCGAGCGGGATCTTTTGCCTCCGTCCTCACATATAAGCGCAAGCGGGATTAACCACCATCTTTACGCCGCCGCCGCTACCTCGACAGGCGGGATTAACCACCGTCCCTGTCGGGCGCATAGTGTCTCATAATCACAATAAAAACATCATAACAGTGGATTTAGAAAATACTTTCAGTATACATAGATCCATCATCTAAATCTGAGTCCTCGACTCATCTCAACCACTGTCCATTCATAACTCAGTTTCCAAATATCAAAGATCATCACTCCTCATCTCATGTATCAATCATCCTTCACCTAATGTCAAACCATTCTCAGTACACTAGAAACCTAGGCCTCTGTTTTCTAATCTATCATAAAATCATGTACTAGAACCCTTAAGGTATGTCCCGTGTTCTAATACCCAAAACTAGGCCCAAAGGTCTTAAAATCGTGTTATAGAAGCTTACAACCTTGTTGGGGAAGTAGAATAGTTGAAAACAAAGTATAATTTGAAAAACAGGAAGTCTGCGTCCGCACAGAGGTGTGCGTGCGCACGCCTAGGAAAATTTTAAAGGTGTGCGTGCGCACAGGGGTGTGTGATGATTGGATTTTTGACGGTTTAGAATTTTCCAAATGAAATCTCGTTGTAAAGTATAGTTTCTAAACCAAACAATAATCCTTTCATACAAAAAGTTGTTTGTCACTAGTACAAACCCCTAAAATTTATAAACCGAAGTATTGGACCTCGGGTCGTTCTCCCTAGGAATTACAATAAAGTGTCTTGTTATTGGTTGTGAGTTATAATTGGGGTTTTTAAGATTTTAGACAAGAAATATAAATGGCAAAGAAAATAAACTAACAACTAATAAAACTCTTGGCAAGATATGAGAACTAGAAGTCCTATCCTAGTTATCCTTCTCAATTGTGATGAGAATTATATTGCTCCCACTTAGTTAACCTCTAACCATGGAGGAAAGTCAAGTGGATGAATCAATTTGATTCCTCAAGTCCTAATCAACTCCTAAAGGAAAGACTAGCTTTAGAGGCATTCAAATCAATTAGCAACTTCTAATTATCAATCAACAAAGGAATTAGATAACTCAAGAGTCACTAATTACTCTACCTAGGCCAAGAGGAACAAAACCTACACTAAAATCCAACCAAGCATTTCATCAAACACTTGGAAGGCACAAAAGAAAAGCATAGTAAATTGAGAACAAGAATAGAATCTAACAACAATTATTGCAAAGAATTAACAACAACAATCAAGGAAATCACAATTATCATGAATTACCTCAAATTGCATTATTGAAAGAAAACAAAGGAACAACAATCTATCCAAAACAAAATAAAGAATTACAATTATTAAAGCATATAACTAGAAAGAGGAGGAGGAGAAGATTAAGAATTGGTAAATGAAAAGTGAATCAAAGCATGAATTAAACCTAGATCTAAGAAGAGAGATTAACCTAAACCTAATCCTAATTCTATAGAGAAGTGAGAGCTTCTCTCTCTAAAACTAACTATAAACTAATCCTAATTAGGCTATATGATAGATTGATTGCCTTCCCCTCAATCCTTGATCCTTTTATTCCTTTCTATCAGCATTTGGCACCAAAATGGGTTCAGAAACCCTCTCAAATCGCCAGGCACGTGTTGCTTTAATGAAGTCATGTGCGGTCATCGACGCGTGCGCGCACGGTACGCGTGCGCGTCCCTGGTCGATTCTGCACTGTGCTCGCGGGCGCCTTGTGCGCGTGCGCGTGCTTGGCTGAGATCAATTCTTTGTCTTTTGTGCTTCTCTCCACTTGCATGCTTCCTTCCTTGCTCCTTTGATCCATGTCTAGCCTATTTCAACCTGAGATTACTAGCAAACGTATCAAGGCATCTTATGGAATCAAAGAGGAATTAGAATTCATCAAAACAAGGCTTAAAAGGCATGTTTTCACACTTAAGCGCAAATACGGGAAAGATTACAAAACCATGCTAATTCATAGGTTAAATGCGAGAAAAGGTCATCAAAATACTCTAAATTCAATACAAGATAAACCGTCAAATTGGGGCTTATCAACCTCCCCACACTTAAACCTTAGCATGTCCTCATGCTAAAATAAGAAGGAACTAAGGGGTAAGACATTCATTGAATACAACTAAACTACATGAGTCCTATCTAAATGCAATTATCTAAAGCAAGTGGGAATTCTTAGTCCAAACATATCAATTCTCAAGAGGTATGTATAAGCATAATAGCTAGGACAATAGGAATTAAGTCCAAACCACAATTGTATTAAATTATCAAAAGAAATTCATGCTTGCAAGAATATAGATAATATGAGTGAACACATGTGATTGAACTTTTTAACCCTCACTGGATGTGTATCCGCTCTATTCACTCAAGTGTTTAAGGGTTAATTCACTCAATTCTCATCTAATCAAGCTTCCCGAAATTTGAGTTTTTTCTAACAATCAACACTTATTGACGATTGGATTTTTGACGGTTTAGAATGTCTCAAATAAAATCTCGTTGTAAAGTATAGTTTCTAAACCAATCATTAATCCTTTCATACAAAAAGTTGATTGTCACTAAAACAAACCCCTAAATTTATAAACCGAAGTATTCAAACCTCGGGTCGTTCTCCCTAGGAATTGCAATAAAGTGTCTTGTTATTGGTTTGAGTTGTTTTGGGGTTTTGGATAAGAGACATGAAAGTAAATGGCAATGAAAATAAACTAACAACTATAAAAGGCTCTTGGTAAGGTATGAGAACTAGAAGTTCTATCCTAGTTATCCTTCTCAATTGTGATGAGAATTGTTCATTGCTACCACTTAGTTAACCCTTGCTAATAAAGGAAAGTCAAGTGGATGAATTGACTTGAGCCACAAGTCCTAGCCAACTCCCAAGGAAAGACTAGCTTTAGTGCACTCCAAACCAATTAGCAATCTCTCCAATTATCAATCAACAAAGGAATTAGATAACTCAAGTGTCACTAATTACTCTACCTAGGCCAAGAGGGACAAAATCTACACTAAAACTAAAAGAGACATTTCAACAAACACATAAAGTGCAATGGAAGTAAACATTATTAAATGCAAGAATTAAAGAGAGATCTAACTACAAAAGCAAGAGATCAACAATAGAAAAGCAAAGAAGAACAATTATTATGAATTACCTCTTATTGATTTGAAAGAAAATGGAAGGAACAATAGTAGATCTACAACAAAGTATAAGAACAACCATAAAGAAAATTACAATAAAAGAATAGAAGAAGATGAATGTAACAACAAAGAATTGAAAGGTAGAAGTAGAAGAAAGCAAAGATTAAAACCTAGATCTAAGAACTAATCCTAATCCTAATCCTAATTCTATAGAGAAGTGAGAGTTTCTCTCTCTAGAAACTACTTCTAACTACTAAACTAAACTAATGGTAACTAGATGCCTCATCCCTCTTCAATCCTTGACTTAAATAGCATCAGAAATGAGTTGGATTGGGCCCACAAGGCTCCTAAAACCGCTGGGGACGATTTCATTAAAGTGGGCCACGGACAGAATCGGCGCGCGCGCGCAAAGTGCGCGTGCGCGCCCCTGAACGCGAAGCAACATATGGCAAAATTTATATCATTTCGAAGCCCCGGATGTTAGCTTTCCAACCCAACTGGAACCGCATCATTTGGACCTCTGTAGCTCATGTTATGGTCGTTTAAGTGCGAAGAGGTCGGCTTGACAGCTTTCCGGTTCTTTCATTTCTTCATGAGTTCTCCAACTTTACATGCTTTTTCTTCAATCCCTTGATCCAATCTTTGCCTCCTAAACCTTAAATCACTTAACAAACATATCAAGGCATCTAATGAAATCAAGGTGAATTAAATTTATTCATTTTAAGATCTAAAAAGCATGTTTTCACTCTTAAGCACAATTAAAGGAGAAGTTATAAAACCATGCTATTTCATTGAATAAATGTGGGTAAAAGGTTATAAAATCCCCTAAAATCAATACAAGATAAACCCTACAATTGGGGTTTGTCAACCTCCCCACACTTAAACCAAGCATGTCCTCATGCTTAAACCAAGGGAAAGCAAAGGGATCAACATTTATTCAACGAAAACTAACTAAATGCATGCAACTAAATGCAAAATGATTCTACCTACTTGGTTAAAAATAAATCAATCTCCAAGACATACAAGCGCAAGTAGGGCTTAAGATCATATAACGATTCATGAGTCCTACCAATTGAAGTATAAACATGAAGTTCACATAGACTTGCAAGAAGAACGCTCATGAAAGCCGGGAATCAAGGAGTTGAGCATCGAACCCTCACCGGGAGTGTTTGCACTCCAGCCGCTCGGTGTTTGGGGTTGATTCTCTCAATTCTCCCCTAATCATGCTTTCCAAAATTTGTTTTTCATCTAACAATCAACAACTATTTCATGCATGCATACAATTATCATGAGGTCTTTTCTTTAGGTTGTAATGGGGCTAGGGTTAAGGTAGGATGCATATTTGGTCAAGTGAGCTTGAAATTTGAATCTTTGATAAGCTTAAACTTCCCACCTAACCTATGACATCCTATACAATTTCAAAGTTAACCTAACTACCCATTTCTCACTTTTTCACATACTCATGCAATTTCTTTTCATTTCACAACACTTATGCATTGATTTTATTTGAACCTTACTTTGGGGCATTTTGTCCCCTTTATTGCTTTTCTTTTTCTTTCTTTTTCTATATACATTTTTTTCTTTTCTTTTCTTTTTTTTTCTTTTTCACTTTTATCTCTTTTTCTTTTCATTTTTTTTCTTTTTTTTTCCTTTCAAACTATATACAAGAACATCAATGCATAAGGTCTATACATTCAATCAATACATGAGTATGTACCCAATTCCCAATATTTTCAATAATAATACAAAACTACCCTTTTATTCACCCAATGTCCCATGGTTCCCACACTTGAATGATACTCACACACACTAGCCTAAGCTAATCAAAGATCCAAATAAGGACATTTATTGTTTTTCGCTTTAAGGCTTGTAATGTGCTAAAATTAAGAACAAGTGGGTTAATCGTAGGCTCAAATTGGCTAACAAGGAAGATAAAAGGTAAGGCCATTTGGGTAAGTGAGCTAATGAAATGATGGCCTCAATCATATAAATGCATGAATACACAAAATAATGGACATAAAGAATCAAACAAATCAAAGATTACATTCATAGAAAGAGAATAATGCACACAAGAAGGAAAATAAGTGGTTATAAGATGTAACCACACAATTAGGCTCAAAACTCACATGCTTGTGTTCTTAGCTCAAAATCCATGTTCCAAAATACATTCTTTCAAGCAAGTTCCACAAAAAATTTTCAAATTGGTAGGGTGCCCTAAAACAGTTTCTTGGAAAAGAAATCATCATCCTAACCAAGTAGTCCTAATAAGAAGAAGGTAGTAAAATACGTACAAATTCTAACTAACATGCAACCTATCATGCAAATGCAATAACTAACTAACATTGGTGTTGAAAAAGAAAATTGTTACCCATAGAGATCGGTCAGATGACCTCCCCACACTTGAAGATTGCACCGTCCTCGGTGCATGCAAAGAAGAGCAAGGTGGACGGGTTGCTACAATTGATGAGCTCCTTCAAAAGGTTGTGCGAATGACTTGTTTGTTGCCCCATTTAACAGCTTTTCCGTTCTCCCTCCTTGGTGGCCAACCTAAAAGGATAGAAAAGGAAAGGAATATTAAGCCTATGACAAAGATATCAAAGCAAATAGAACATAAGCGGGGGCTAATGCCAAATAAGAGTATGATTCCCTACTACATGGTAGCTAAGCATGTGAGTGAGAAAACAATGTAAGCTAAGGCATATCATTAAGCCCGATGCAAGAGTAAAGTTAAAGCATGAAGAGTGTATTGAGCATCAAGTTCAAATGAGAAGAAGTGGGTCATGAAAGACAATATGAGGTCATATCAACGCACAAGGACACAGAGTCATACAAGATGAAGCATTGATATAAAAGCTTCATCACCCAACAATAACAAACAAGTCAAGAAGCACCAAAATAATGTAAGAAAGTCTCAACAATTGAGTAGGAAGATGCAACACCATTATTAAATGACTTAAAAAAAAAAACAAAAACATGCTACAAAAACTAAATGAAAATGGGAAGAGTAGAAGTATGCGAATGTGATAAGCAAAAGAAAATGGAAAGGGAGAAAAAAACTTTTTTTTTTTTTACCGACGCATGCGCGTCATGCGTGCTTACGCGTCGATGTGCATATTGGTTGAAGGACGCGTACGCGCCAGGTGCGCGCACGCGTGCATTGAGTTAGGCCGGAGGCATAATGTCGGCCCAAGTCTGGCACAACTCTCGGGTAAAAGTACCGGGGGTGCAGATTGTGCAATCGACGCGCGCGCGCACAGTGTGCGTGCGCGCGCATTGCGAATTTAAGATCATTTGCGCGTACGTGCCAGGTGCGCGCACGCGTGCATAGACTTGTGCCTTAGGCCCAATGTTCGCACAGTGCAGGCCTAACTCTCGGGTTTTTGGCTGGAGGTGAAATTTTTCATCCACGCGTACGCGTACAGTGCGCGTCTGCGTGGATGGTCAAAAAAATGCACAGGTGCGCGTACGCGTTAGGTGCGCGCGCGTGTGGATGGTGTTCTGTTTTTCAAAATTTTTCTAAGTTCTTACACCAATCCAAGCCTTTCAATCCTCCAAACAACTACCAAAACACCCTAGAACCTTATTTAGCATACTAAACTATCAAATGCACTTAACAAACTACCAAAACATGAAATTAAACTAATTCTACCCATATATACAAAAGAGAAAATGAAAAGATTTTACCATGGTGGGGTGTCTCCCACCTAGCACTTTTGTTTATTGTCCTTAAGTTGGACTTATGGGGAGCTTCTTATCAAGGTGGCTTGTGCTTGTATTCATCTTGGAACTCCCACCAATGCTTGGTTCTCCATTGTGCCCCAAGATTCTTCATGGATTGAGCCAAGTCTTGGTGGAGTTTTTCACAAGCTTGGGACTCCCAAAGTTGATCCTCTTCTTGTGATCCGGGATCCCACACTTTATTTTCACACCCGTCTTGAAGTTGATCCTCATTAATCCATGTGGGTGGTGAGCAAGGTGAATTCTCAACAAAGTGACCAAACATCCTTCTAGACCCATGTACTCTAGTTATACACCAACTCTTGCTATTAAGCTTTGGACATGTGGCCATAATGAACCTAGGATAATGCTTCCAACCACTAACCATCTCCTTTTTACTCTTAAAGCCACAAATATATCTAAGTTGACCATCCGTTTCAAGCAAACCATATTCAAGGGGAATAATAAAGCTTGAGTATAAGGAATTTACCCACTTGAATGAGAGAATGGATGGTGGTGGCTTGGGGAGAGGTATCTCCAATGTGCTTGCAAGCTCTACTCCCTTGTTTGCGTCCTTGATTGCCTCCACCTTTTCACAAACTTCTTCACTTTCAATCCTTTGTTCATTAACTTCATCTAACTCTTCTCCATCACTCAAGTCATAAATGGGAGGACGAGAGAAATCTACCTCCATGTCACTTTCAAATTTATTAGGAGAAGGTTCTTCAAATTTAAAGGATTCTTCACCAAGAAGATTGGATGCATGATCTTCATCACCAAGGGAACTCAATTCTTGCTTCACTCCTTCCAAGTCTTCATATGGGATATGCCTTGGAGGTTGTGCACATTCCTCCTCAACATCAACTTCAATCATCTTGGAGGAGTTTTCTATAACTCTAGATTCCCATGGAGGTTCCGCATCTCCTAGGTCTTCAACCACTTCTTCCTTTTTTTCAATAATCATAGGCTTCTCCAATTGTTCTAACACAAAGTAGGATTCCTCCTTTTCCACCGGAGTTTTCAATCTCTCCTTCATGCTATGTTCCTCTTTAAATTCTCCACATATAGCCATGGGAGTTCCTTGAGTGTCCAAAAGTTGGGATGCTAGCCGGTTTACCACCTCATCCAAGGCGGTCATGAATTGTTGTACATCCCTTGTCATCTCCTCTTGTCCTTGAAGAAGAACACCGAGGGTTTCATCCATTAGAGATTGGGGTGGATGGGAGGGTTCATCATTTTGGAGAAAGGGTTCATTATAGGAAGGTGGTTCTTCTTGGTAAGGTGGTGGTGTGTGTCGAGGTGGTTCTTGGGAGTAGTAACCTTGGAATTGTGGTTCCATGTATGGCTCATATGGTTCAAAAGTTGGTTGGTGTGATGGATAAGGATCATGGTCATAGGGAGGTGTTTGTTGAAAATAGGCTTGTGAGTGTGGTTGAAGTTCATGTTGAGGATATGACTCATAGGCATATGGTGGTGGTTCTTGAAAATCACAAGGAGATTCACCATAGCCATTGGATTGATATGCATCTAAAAATGGCTCTTCTTCATAGTGCATTGGTGGGGGTTGTTGCCATGAGGATTGATCATAAGCATATGGCTCTTCCCACCTTTGATTATCCCATTCTTGATACACAACTTCATTATAATCTCCACTTCCTACAACATAGTTGTAATCACACTCATAGCCAAAATGAGAATTCATAGTGAAAAGAGAAAATAAAAACAAAAACTACTAAGAAATAATGAAACAAAGTCCTACTAGCAAGCAATCCAAAAAAAAAATCAAGCTATTCATAATATTCACATATATACAATAACCAATAACATAACACCATTGCAAATCCCCGGCAACGGCGCCATTTTGACGATTGGATTTTTGACGGTTTAGAATTTCTCAAATAAAATCTCGTTGTAAAGTATAGTTTCTAAACCAATCATTAATCCTTTCATACAAAAAGTTGTTTGTCACTAAAACAAACCCCTAAATTTATAAACCGAAGTATTCAAACCTCGGGTCGTTCTCCCTAGGAATTGCAATAAAGTGTCTTGTTATTGGTTTGAGTTGTTTTGGGGTTTTGGATAAGAGACATGAAAGTAAATGGCAATGAAAATAAACTAACAACTATAAAAGGCTCTTGGTAAGGTATGAGAACTAGAAGTTCTATCCTAGTTATCCTTCTCAATTGTGATGAGAATTGTTCATTGCTACCACTTAGTTAACCCTTGCTAATAAAGGAAAGTCAAGTGGATGAATTGACTTGAGCCACAAGTCCTAGCCAACTCCCAAGGAAAGACTAGCTTTAGTGCACTCCAAACCAATTAGCAATCTCTCCAATTATCAATCAACAAAGGAATTAGATAACTCAAGTGTCACTAATTACTCTACCTAGGCCAAGAGGGACAAAATCTACACTAAAACTAAAAGAGACATTTCAACAAACACATAAAGTGCAATGGAAGTAAACATTATTAAATGCAAGAATTAAAGAGAGATCTAACTACAAAAGCAAGAGATCAACAATAGAAAAGCAAAGAAGAACAATTATTATGAATTACCTCTTATTGAATTGAAAGAAAATGGAAGGAACAATAGTAGATCTACAACAAAGTATAAGAACAACCATAAAGGAAATTACAATAAAAGAATAGAAGAAGATGAATGTAACAACAAAGAATTGAAAGGTAGAAGTAGAAGAAAGCAAAGATTAAAACCTAGATCTAAGAACTAATCCTAATCCTAATCCTAATTCTAGAGAGAAGTGAGAGTTTCTCTCTCTAGAAACTACTTCTAACTACTAAACTAAACTAATGGTAACTAGATGCCTCATCCCTCTTCAATCCTTGACTTAAATAGCATCAGAAATGAGTTGGATTGGGCCCACAAGGCTCCTAAAACCGCTGGGGACGATTTCATTAAAGTGGGCCACGGACAGAATCGGCGCGCGCGCACAAAGTGCGCGTGCGCGCCCCTGAACGCGAAGCAACATATGGCAAAATTTATATCATTTCGAAGCCCCGGATGTTAGCTTTCCAACCCAACTGGAACCGCATCATTTGGACCTCTGTAGCTCATGTTATGGTCGTTTAAGTGCGAAGAGGCTTGACAGCTTTCCGGTTCTTTCATTTCTTCATGAGTTCTCCAACTTTACATGCTTTTTCTTCATTCCCTTGATCCAATCTTTGCCTCCTAAACCTTAAATCACTTAACAAACATATCAAGGCATCTAATGGAAACAAGGAGAATTATATTTAGCTATTTTAAGTCCTAAAAAGCATGTTTTCACTCTTAAGCACAATTAAAGGAGAATATACAAAACCATGCTATTTCAATGGATAAATGTGGGTAAAAGGTTATAAAATCCCCTAAATCAAGTACAAGATAAACCCTACAATTGGGGTTTGTCACTTATTCAATGCATGTATACATTCATCATGAGGTCTTTCATTTAGGTTGTAATGGGGTTAGGGTCAAGGTATGATGCATATATGGTTAAGTGAGCTCGAGATTTGAATCTTTGATAAGCTTAAACTTCCCACCTAACCTATGACATCCTATACAATTAAGTTCTAACCTAACTACCCATTCCTCACTTTTCCACATACTCATGCATTTCCTTTTCATTTCACAACACTTATGCATTGATCTTTATTGAGCTTCACTTTGCTTTGGGGCATTTTGTCCCCTTGTTATTGCTTTTTCTCTTTTTCTTTTATTTTATTTTCTATATTTTATTTTCTTTTGTTTTTCTCAATTTTTTTCTTCCTATATACAAGAGCATCAATGCATAAGGTCTTATACATTCAATCAATACATGAATATGTTCCCAATTCTAAAATATGAAAGTGTACTACCCTTTTTATCCCATCCAATGTTCCCAAGCCTCACCAACTTTGAATAATAAACACTCTCACTAGCCTAGGCTAATCAAAGATCCAAACAAGGACTTTCATTGGTTTTCTGCCTTGGGCTTGTAATGTGCTAGAATGAGAATAAGTTGGTTAAGCATAGGCTCAAAATCGGCTAACAATGGAGAGTAAAAGGTAGGCTATTTGGGTAAGTGGGCTAATGAAATAATGGCCTCAATCATACAAATGCATGAATACAAGAAATAAATGGACATATAGAATCAAACAAATCAAGGATCACAATCATAGATAGAGAACAATTTCACACAAGAATGGAAAATAAGTGGTTATAAAATGTAACCACATCAATAGGCTCAAGTCTCACAAGCTAGTGTTCTAGGCTCAATACATGCTTCACAAAGTATGAATTCAAGCAAGTTTCACAAAAAATTTTCTTCAATCAATTGGGTTGGTGCCCTATAATTAAATTTCTCGAAAAAAAATCTCAATATTTGACTAAGCATTGTTGTGATTGAAAAATTCAAAAATTTCCTTAGTTCACCCTTTCCTTTTCCGCTTAAAACCAATTTCTTATGCAATAAGGGTGACTAAGTTTTTTTTGCAATTCAAAGTATGATTTCTAATCACAAACTAAAAAGAAAGATATGCAAAAATCCAACTAAAAGTGTGAAATCTATCATCTAAAACATCTAAAGATATCCAAAAGCATCAAAATATCTAAAATCCAAAATAAGCAGTAAAGGTATCCAATATAAACTCAAAATAGCAAGAGTATCCAAAATAAGCTCAAAATGCATCAAATATATACAAAAGGTATGCAAAGTAAGGTAGCTAGAAAAGTGGCCGAAATGTTCACCGGTCCTCTAATGATGCTACCGGTGACCTCCCCACACTTTAAGATCGAGCATCGTCCTCGATGCTAAACTGGAGGATCAGTGGAAGGTACAACGGTAGGTGCTGAATCTGTCTGAGGCTGTGGGACCGGCTTCGCATGGGTCTGTGGTGTCTCTGTGGTGTCTGGGGCAGCTGGAGGGGCATCTTGCTGAGTCGGTGCCTCTGCATTCTCCTCCTGATGATCCTGCTCATCGGAGGCCGGAGAGTCGGGAAGCGGAGGTAACTCAGCGCCAAGAGAGATGAGCGCCTGGTCCATCCGATCCAGTCGGCGTCTGACATGGAGCCTCTCGCGCTCTAAAAACCGAAACAGACGCTGGACCAGTAGGTAAGTAGGCTCAGGTACTGAAGGTGGAGCTGTCGATGAAGATGGAGCTGCTGCTGTAGAAGAGGATGGGGTTGCTGGAGGTCCGGTTGTCCCTGCCACCGCCCTAGCCCTAGATCGGCATCTCGCTGGGGGCTTCTCGTGCACCCAACCACCCCAAGGAATAGTAACCTCCTTGTCATCGTCATCTGGGGCTGGTGGTGTCACATCATCATCTGACCAGGGGACCTCAGCTAGGGTGGCCATGCTGGTAACCAAGGTAGGGAACGGGAGGAGGCCACGAATATGCGCTTGCCACATACACTGCCGGATAAGTCGAGGAAAATAAACATCCTTCCCCTCCATAACACACCCAATCAGCAGAAGCATCTCCATAGGGATCTCAGAGAAGTGAGTGGTAGGCAAGACATAGTGGGCAAATATCATCTGCCAAGTCTTGGCCTCTCTAGTCAGCTGAGCGAAGAGCATCCCCTTAGGCTTAGTATTGTTCGCATCCATGACCCATGTAGCATCCGGTAAACCGCTCACGCGCCTAAGCGCCTCATAGTCAAAGGTCATGCTGTGAATAGCCAACTCAGCCTGCTGATGGGCGCAGGTGCCATCAGGAAGATGTCGGTACTGCAATGCCTCCTCTATAGCAGTCTCAGTAATCATGACCTCTCTACCCCTCAACTGGACTGAATCCAAGGTGGGACGGAAGAAGTTGCAATAAAATTTCTTCACCCAAGAAATATTGATATCCCCCAAATCTCTGTCAACAAAATCCATACCCAACTCTAGGATCCGACTAGTAATTGACCGTCTCACATCATTGGGAAGGACAAGTTTCTTCTCGGTGTTTAGTTTCGTCGTCCGATACTTGGACAGGCGGAGCTCACAGTAAAGATTGGGGAACTTGGTTGGATCGTAGAAGGTAACAACTGATTCTCTTTTTCTTCGTCATTCAGAGGATTCTTAGCATAATTCTTGTAGATGGGGGGAATAGAGGGTGTAGAATGTTTTCTTTTCTTGGAGGTAGTGGCTATAGCCTTTGCTTTATCCGACATCCTAAAAAAAGAAATATGAGAGAATATAAGCAATAAAGCATGTAGCATATAGCAATTAAGAGCAACTTCAAGATGTAAGATGAGGTATTGAAAACTTGGTGTGCAAATAAGCATAGACGGAAACATAAACCAAGAAATCAACACAACCACAAAGTATACAATTTTAAAGAATAGGCATGTTCATCATCACAACTCAAAGGAATGGGTAATGAATCGAGTAAAGAGAAATGAAATGAGTAGATTAAACAAGTTAGTGAGTAAGAGATGAGATTGATAGTTAGTGTTATGATGAAAGAAAGCTTGCCAACAAAAGGATTCACAAAATGCATACAATGTGATGGTCACTAAAGTCAACCACTCATATTCATTAAGCAATGAAAGCATCGTACCTTTGAAAGAATGGTTAAAGAGAGTTAAACGTGAGTAGAAGTTAAATGGTTAACGAAATTAGTGAGTTAAAAAGAAAAATGAGGATTAGTGGCATGATGACATTTATAGGAGTCGTGGCTCATGTTCACAATGTACAAGGCCAATCCTGGAAGTCAAAAGTAACGAGAATTAGCCCAAAATTATAATAAAGACCAAAATGAAATTAAATTTCTTGAAAATTGAGCAGCATCTCGGCTTAAAATTGGACGTTCCCGGATGGCTATGTAGCACAACTAGCATGATTACAATATCAACTAATCACAGCAGCGATAATATAGCATCCAGGCAACACAGATGCCACACAGAGCAACTCAAAATTGGCACTTATCAGACAAGTTAGCAAACAGAATATGAACACAAACGGAGCACTTATCAGGCCTAGAATCCTCTATCCAGTCCTAGCTACCTAACCGCAATTATTTCTAACTAACCTAACATGCAAAATTCAAACTCTAACTAACTATCAGAAAATTACAATAGCTAACAGAATCAAACAAATGAGAACAAACAGATTTTGAGCAGGAACCTGAGAGTTGGGAAGAACTGAGAATGGAAAGGGGAATTGGGGCTGGAAAGGAAGCAACAGAAGCAACGAGTTGCGCCGCCGTGGACGGTGGCGGTGAAGATGGCGGCGGCTGCGGCGGCGTGTGGGTCGTGCGAGAGAGCAAAAGGCAGAGTGAGTGGGTGAGAGAGAGAGGACGAATGGGAGTTGGTTGATGGTGAGAGAGGGAGGTTGGGGTTGGCCGTGCGGCGGTGGCGACGGTGCTGCTATTAGTGGCGGTTGAGGGTGAGAAGAAGAAGAAGATGATGAGGGAGAAGAGAGAGTGCGCGACTGCGCAATGTCCTTCGCGCACTAGGGTTATCCTATTTTTGAATCGACGCGAGTGCGCACCATGTGCGTCCGCGTACATTGATGAAACTAGGGACCCACGCATGAGCGTGCAGTGCGCGCAAGTGTGGATTGGCAACTATACAAGGGTGCGTGCGCGTACAGTGCGCGCACGCGTACATGGGGTTGGGCTTGAGGCTTAGAGTGGGCTTGACGCACGCCCAACTCTCTGGGCAAAGGCCTAGAGTGGCATCATATAAGGGACGCACGCGCGGCGAGCGCGCGTCCGCATATATTCAGAATTTGTCGAAAGGCGCGCTAGCGCGATGTGTGCGCTCGCGTCTATTCCTCCTTTAGGCATATGGGCGCGCACGCGGCAAGTGTGCGTCCGCGCAGATTGAGTTGGGCTAGGGGCTTAAAGTTGGCCCAGATCCAGCATAACTCTCTAGGGGCTTGGCTCAAAAGTTGCAGCAGTAGATCGACGCGGACGCGGCAGGTGCGCGTCCGCGTGCACTTTCCTGTTCTCATAATCGGCGCGCACGCACGTAGTGCGTGTCAGCGTGGATTGTGTTGGGCTCAGGGCATAGTGTTTGCCTAAGAGAGGCCCAACTCTCTGGAATGTGGGTGATGATGCATCCGCTCAGGGACGCGTGCGCGTACATCATGCGCGCGCGTCCACCCCATCTCTGCTTTTTTTTTATCAGAAAAATTATGCTGGGTGCTCCCCATACTGCTCACAACTCTTTATTCAATCAACCATCATACAATTCACAAAAATGCAATTTGATATTATTCATCTACTACTAAACACAACATACACGTGACTAAGCTAACAATTAAGTTGTACAAACAAATTTATATGAAACATCTACCTACAATGGTAACTCAAGTCACTTATTAAGCAAATATAAAAGGGAATGGAAAGAGTTTACCATGGTGGGGTGTCTCCCACCTAGCACTTTTAGTTTAAGTCCTTAAGTTGGACATTTTGAGGCGCTTATTGTCATGGTGGCTTATGTTTGTACTCATCCTTGAATCTCCAAGGATCTTTGCTCCTCAATTGGTTGACAGAATTTCCAACCATCTTCATCAAGCTTGGGCAAAGTTCTACCCAAGATATGAGTCCCCATAGTTGGTCTTCACATAGCGAACCGGGATCCCATATCTTATCCTCACACCCGTCTTCAATTTGATCTTTATACTTTTTCTTTCCGGGTGGTTGACATATAGAATTCTTTTTATTCCACCAATGCTTCCTTCTAAACCCATATACGGTGATTTCCGTTCCATCCGCACTCTTATACCTTAGGGTCTTGGCCTTTATGATTTTTATACCGAATTTCCAACCACTACACAACTCTCTCCTATTCCTAACTCCACAAAGAGCTCTAAGTTGACCATCATATTCAATTAAACCATATTCAAGTGAGAAAGTGAAGCTTAGGGATGAGAGTTTTACCCACTTGAATGTTGTGTTGGATGGTGACTTGGAAAGGGAGACCTCCCCATACTTAGTCTACTTCTTTAGGCTCTTCTTTGGTTGTTTCCACCTCTTCACAAGCTTCTTCAATTTCAACATTTTCCCCTTTTTCACTTGGCTTGGTGTTGTCTTCAAGAACTTTGATTTCTTGCCTAATGGGAGGTGATTCAATTTTCGATAGGAATTCATTGATGAATGAATCCATCTCTTGATCAACCTCTTCATATTCTTCAATTTCAATATACACCATGCCATTTTTGTTTTCCTTGGGAGGTTGTGCACACTCTTCTATAGTTTCAACTTCATGTCCAATGGGAGAGAATTCGATTGTAGATAGAAATTCATCCATGATTGAATCCATCTTTTGATAAGCCTCTTCCAAGTCTCCAACGATGATATGCCTTGGAGGTTGCGCACCCTCCTCAACATCAATTTCAAGCTCCTTGGAAGAGTGCTCCATGATGCTACATTCCCATGGACTTTCAACATCTCCTAAATCTTCAACCACTTCTTCCTTTTCTTCAATAATCATGGCTTCCTCTAGTTGCTCCAATACAAAATGGCATCCCTCATCCCCTACCGGAGTTTCCAATCTCTCCTTCATGCTACGCTCTTCAATTGATTCTCTATATGTGGCTATGGAAGCATCTTGAGTGTTCAAACATTTGTAGGCTAAAGTATGCACTACCTTGGTCAAGTTAGTCACAAACTCAAGTGTATCTCGCTTCATGGCTTCTTGTCCTTGAAGTAACAAAGTGAGAGGATCGTCTATTGGGGTTTGGGGTGAGTAAGAAGGTTCATTATTTTGGAGAGAGGGTTCATGGTAGGAAGGTGATTCTTCTTGGTAAAATTGTGGAGAGGATGTGCATTGAGGTGGTTCTTGGTAGTAATCTTGATAGGGTTGTGGTGGTTCTAAAGGTTCTTGCTTATAATGATCACAAGGATGTGGTATGGGTGATTGGTCATATGGTGGATATGGATTATAGGAAGGTGCTTGATGTGGAGAGGCTTGTGAGTATGGTTGAGGTTTATGTTGAGGATATGGTTTATAGGCATATGGTGGTGGGTCTTGAAAGTCACAAGGTGATTCACCATAGCCATTGGAGTAATATGCATCATAGAATGACTCTTCTTCATAGTGCATTGGTGGAGGTTGTTGCCATGAGGATTGATCATATGCATATGGCTCCTCCCACCTTTGATTGTCCCATCCTTGATACACATCCTCATTGAAGCTCTCATTTCCTACAACATAATTAGAACCAAACTCATAGCCATAGTGAGAATTCATAATGGAAGAGCAAAAATAAAACTAACAAAAACTAGAAATCAAGCAAAAGACAAACTATTTACACTATTCACATATGTACAATAACCAATAACATAACACCATTGCAAGTCCCCGGCAACGGCGCCATTTTGATGATTGGATTTTTGACGGTTTAGAATTTTCCAAATGAAATCTCGTTGTAAAGTATAGTTTCTAAACCAAAACAATAATCCTTTCATACAAAAAGTTGTTTGTCACTAGTACAAACCCCTAAAATTTATAAACCGAAGTATTGGACCTCGGGTCGTTCTCCCTAGGAATTACAATAAAGTGTCTTGTTATTGGTTGTGAGTTATAATTGGGGTTTTTAAGATTTTAGACAAGAAATATAAATGGCAAAGAAAATAAACTAACAACTAATAAAACTCTTGGCAAGATATGAGAACTAGAAGTCCTATCCTAGTTATCCTTCTCAATTGTGATGAGAATTGTATTGCTCCCACTTAGTTAACCTCTAACCATGGAGGAAAGTCAAGTGGATGAATCAATTTGATTCCTCAAGTCCTAATCAACTCCTAAAGGAAAGACTAGCTTTAGAGGCATTCAAATCAATTAGCAACTTCTAATTATCAATCAACAAAGGAATTAGATAACTCAAGAGTCACTAATTACTCTACCTAGGCCAAGAGGAACAAAACCTACACTAAAATCCAACCAAGCATTTCATCAAACACTTAGAAGGCACAAAAGAAAAGCATAGTAAATTGAGAACAAGAATAGAATCTAACAACAATTATTGCAAAGAATTAACAACAACAATAAAGGAAATCACAATTATCATGAATTACCTCAAATTGCATTATTGAAAGAAAACAAAGGAACAACAATCTATCCAAAACAAAATGAAGAATTACAATTATTAAAGCACATAACTAGAAAGAGGAGGAGGAGAAGATTAAGAATTGGTAAATGAAAAGTGAATGAAGGCATGAATTAAACCTAGATCTAAGAAGAGAGATTAACCTAAACCTAATCCTAATTCTAGAGAGAAGTGAGAGCTTCTCTCTCTAAAACTAACTCTAAACTAATCCTAATTAGGCTATATGATAGATTGATTGCCTTCCCCTCAATCCTTGATCCTTTTATTCCTTTCTATCAGCATTTGGCGCCAAAATGGATTCAGAAACCCTCTCAAATCGCCAGGCACATGTTGCTTTAATGAAGTCATGTGCGGTCATCGACGCATGCACGCACGGTATGCGCGCACGTCCCTGGTCGATTCTGCACTGTACGCGCGGGCGACTTGTGCGCGTGCGCGTTCTTGGCTGAGATCAATTCTTTGTCTTTTGTGCTTCTCTCCACTTGCATGCTTCCTTCCTTGCTCCTTTGATCCATGTCTAGCCTATTTCAACCTGAGATTACTAGCAAACATATCAAGGCATCTTATGGAATCAAAGAGGAATTAGAATTCATCAAAACAAGGCTTAAAAGGCATGTTTTCACACTTAAGCGCAAATACGGGAAAGATTACAAAACCATGCGAATTCATAGGTTAAATGCGAGAAAATGTCATCAAAATACTCTAAATTCAATACAAGATAAACCGTTAAATTGGGGCTTATCAGTGTGCGTCTGCACAGGTATCAAAACATAAAAGGGTCTGTTCACCCGCACAACCTGTGCAAGCGCCCCCAACAGACTGGCTTCCCCAACGTGTGCGTGCGCACAGGTCTGTGCGTACACACAGGTTGCAATTTTTCCTTTGTTGTGCGCGTGCACAAGTTGTGCCAACGCTGCAGGCAGCTTTCCTGCCTCTGCGTGCGCGGACGCACAGGTCTGTGCGTGCGTACACACCAGAATACTCAGAATTCTGTAACTTTGCAAAATTTTCAGATTTTTAATACCAGTTTTGAATGATCATAACTTCCTCTACGAATTTCCAAATTTCACAAAATTTATACCGATTTAAAGGGTTTTCAGAGATCTTTATTTCTAAGCAAATTTCAACCAATTTTGAAAATCAAGGCAAAAGTTATGATCGGACAAAGTTCACCAAAATTCCACTTTTACCCAAAATCACAATTTTCACAATTCTTTCAAAAAACACAACCAAACGAACCCAACCATTCCAAAACTCCAATTCTCATCAAATTCAACATTCTATGGCATGTTACACCAAACCTACCACATTTTTCTTTATCCACATCATCAATATCAATATATCTCATATATCCAACTTCATTAACAATTTTCCAACTATATTACCCATAGATCAACACCAACATCATATTTATCAACATAATCCACTACTCAACTTCACAAATCATGCATCCTCATCATAGCACTATAAATCATAATTATTAACTCAAAATTCCTCATTTCATCAAACATCATCATACAACCACAACCAACAATTCAACAACCTTTCAAATCCAATCCTATCCTATGGGTCACTAGCCTAAGTGTCCATGAATATTTTATACTACATAGAGAAAACCGAAACCATACCTTGACCAATCCTCAATATGAACCAAATGAGCTTTCAACCAAAAATCCAACCACCAAGGTAACTCCAACAAGCACCAACAAGCTCCAAACTCACAATAATCAAGCTATATACATATAAATCACCACAAAATCAACCTATGGCTCAACATAAACATAATTTCACAAGAGATTAAAGCCTCTTACCTTTCCCAATAGATTTGGATGGTAAAACCCAAAGCTAAGTAAGGATTAGAGTGAACATAAACTCCAAGAATTACAAGAATTCACTTAGCCATAAACCCTAGGTATCCGAAATTTTGGAGAGCAGAACTGGAAATATTTCTAGCTTACATCTAGATTTTCTTGGATGGATTTTGTAGAGCTCTTCGCAAGGAATGCATAGCCGCTGACGGCATGCAAATCGGAGCTCTCTAGCTCAAGATATGAGCTTGGGAAGATTGAGGTGAAAAGGGTTTTCTTCTTCCTCTTCCCCCTTTCTCAATTTCTGAAGTGTGTGTGTATTTATGAGGCTAGGGTTCATTAAATGAACCTTTATATATGTTAAACTTGGGTCCAACTTGGGCCCAGTTCAATCTGTTACCGTTTTTAGTCTGTTTGGCCTAACTTCGGGCCAAACCTTTAAAATTAACGCTCGATTTTCTGTTTTTAATGTTTTTCAAAAGGTTTTTGACTATTTCAACTTTTTCTTGCACAACACCGGGCATATTTGAACCGGTTAAACCGGTTCACTGCCAGTTCGCGGTTTTTCACAGCTTTTCGCAGAAAGCACATTTTCGGACTCAGAACGACCCACTGAGTCCAAAAAAAATGTTTAAAACCTCAAATTCTCACTCTAACTTCTCAGAATCAAATTTGGGCAATATAACCACTTAATTAACCTGTTCGATTAATTGCGGTTCTTACATTCTCCCCACCAAATAAGAAATTTTTCCCTAAAAGATTTGAATTACCTGAGAAAGGCTCGGGATAATCCTTTCGCATCTTGGATTCCAATTCCCAAGTATGCTCTTTGATTCCTGCTCGTTTCCAAGCAACTTTAACCAACTGAACTTCTTTACACTGGTATCGTCAATTCTAACCAGTGTCACTTGGAAAGTCAAGTTCTCCCTCAACTCGACCGTCTCAGGCTCCAACACATGAGTCGCGTTCGACGTGTACTTACGGAGTTGTGACACGTGGAACACGTCATATAGGTTAGATATGTGAGGTGGCAAAGCCACTTGGTATGCCACTGGCCCGAAACGCCTTATGATCTCAAACGGTCCTATATACCTCGGATTCAATTTCTTGGTCTTGATTGCTCTTCCAATCCCAATTGTGGGTGTAACTCGTAGAAACACATGCTCTCCCACTTCAAACTCTAACGGTTTCCTTCTCTGCTTCGCATAACTCTTTTGTCGACTCTGAGCAGTTAAGATCCTTTCTCGTATTTTCTTAATCTTCTCCGTGGTTTTTGCTACCACATCTGGACCCAGTACACTTGCCTCACCAGATTCATACCAACAAAGTGGAGACTGGCACTTCCGTCCATACAAAGCCTCATATGGAGCCATCCCAATACTCGCATGAAAGCTATTGTTATACGCAAACTCCACCAATGGCATGTAGCGGTCCCAACTTCCAGGTTGATCCAAAACACACGCTCTCAGCATATCCTCCAACGTCTGAATAGCCCTTTCCGATTGTCCATCTGTTTGTGGATGATACGCCGTATTGAGACATAGTCTCGTATCGAAAGCCTTTTGAAAAACTCCGCAAAATCTTGATGTGAATCAGGGATCACGGTCCGATACTATGCTCGACGGCACACCATGCAACCTTACTATTTCCTTTATATATAACCTTGCTAGCTCCTCCATAGAACAGTTTATTCGAATAGGTAGAAAGTGAGCAGATTTGGTTAAGTGATCCACGATCACCCAAATTGCATCAAACCCCGGCCTAGTTCTCGGTAAATCAGTCACAAAATCCATTGCAATTCCTTCCTACTTCCACTGAGGAATTTCAAGTGGTTGAAGCATTCCCGACAGTTTCTGATGTTCTATCTTCACCTTCTGACACTTCAGGCACTTTGAGACATGTTCTGCCACATCCTTCTTCATGCCAGGCCACCAGAACATAGTCTTCAGGTCATTGTACATCTTAGTACTTCCAGGGTGAATAGAAAATCCGCTCTTGTGCGCTGCTCTCAATATATCTTGCCGGAACGTCCCCACGTCCGACACAATAACTCTACCATTGAATCTCCACAATCCGTCTTGATCCCATGATACCCTCCATTGCTTCTCTTGTTCGATAGTTGGCAATACTTTTGGTAACACGTCATCGTTCTGATGAGCCTTCAAGAGTTCAGATTTAAAGTCACTTGAGATTTGTAACTAATTCAGGCAAGCTCTTCCAGCAACTTCATCCATAACCAACTTAACTTCTCCATCAGCTCCTCTTCCTTGATTCTCATCCATGCTATTGTCAAGGACTTCCGCCTCAAAGCGTCTGCTACCACATTCACCTTTCTGGGATGATATCTCAGATCAAAATAATAATCCTTAAGTAATTCCATCTACCTCATTTGATGCGTATTTAGCTCCTTCTGATCAAAGATGTACTTGAGACTCTTATGATAAGGAAAGACGCTAAACTTCACTCCGTACAGGTGGTGTCTCCAAATCATCAATGCAAACACAATCGCCGCTAATTCTATGTCATGAGTTGGATAATTCACCTCATGCGGTCTCAGCTGACGCGATGCGTAAGCCACCACATTCCGGTGTTGCATCAACACGCAACCCAAACCCTTCAAGGAAGCGTCACAATACACTTCAAACGGTTCATGCGGTTCCGGCAAGATCACAACAGGTGCTAAAGTTAACCTCTACTTCAAAGTTTGAAAACTCTCTTCACACTCCGATGTCCAAACAAAAGGCGCTTCCATCCTTGTCAACTTGGTCATTGGTAGCGCAATCCGGGAGAATCATTCGATAAATCTCCGGTGATATCCAACTAACCCCAAGAAGCCCCTAACTTCCGTAACCATCGTCGGTCTTTCCCATTCCGTCACCGCTTCTACCTTAGAAGGATCCACCGCTGTTCGTCCTCTACTCACCACGTGATCTAGGAACTTTACTTCCTCCTTCCAGAACTCGCACTTCGATAACTTAGCATACAACTTTCGCTCTTTCAGAATTCGCAACACAATCCTCAAATGCTCCTTATGTTCCTTCGCCGTCTTGGAGTAGACTAAGATGTCATCTATGAAAACCACCACAAACTTGTCCAGAAAGGAACAAAAGACTCAGTTCATATAATCCATGAAGACAGCAGGTGCATTCGTTAACCCAAAGGACATTACCACAAATTCATTGTGTCCATAACGTGCTCTAAACGTGATCTTAGGGATGTCATCCTTGATGCGTGAGCAGCTTGTCTATCTTTTCCTAGTGAATTTGCATATAATTTGTTGAGTTTAATTAAGAATTAATTATATTTTAGCCACTATAGATGCTATTTTGAGTTTTGTGCAATTTTATTTATTTCAGGTAGCATTCGGCGAAATTTGATAGAGTTTCTGCAGCACAAGAATCAAAGGAGAAGGCTGCGAGGAGCGACGCGCATGCGTGTCTGACGCATGCGCGTGATCTGGAAGTTTCCATGGCGACGCGTACGCGTGATTGACGCGTATGCGTGAATTGAAGATTTGCTCAGCGACGCGTCCGCATGACCGACGCGTCCGCGTGACTTGCGAAGAAGACCAACGACGCGTACGTGTGACTGACGCGTACGCATGATGTGCGCGATCTGCAGAATTTACAGAAATCACTGGCGTGAATTTTGGGCCGTATTTTGACTCAATTTTCAGCCTAGAAAATACAGATTACAAGCTGCAGAATGGACAATTCAGGTGGTCCCCACCCATCAGCGGAAGACTTATTAATTAATTCGAATTAAAATTCAAATATTATTTTTAGGAAAAGATATTATTTTTAGATAATTAGATTTTTAAATTTATTAGGATTAGTTATAAATAGGAACTCTGTACATTTAGACAAGAGAGAACACATTTTTACTAGAACCCTTATTTTTCCTCTCTGAACCATGAGCAACTAATTCTTCATTGTTAAGGTTAGGAGCTCTGTCTATTTTCATAGATTGATTCGTTTGATCTTTTTAATTTAATTAATGTCTTGATTTATATTTCAATAATTGTTTTCGTTCTTTATTTTATGAATATGGGTGGAACGGAAGTATGACCCATATTTTAATTGAGTTCTTGTAAAACTTGGAAAAGCTCTTTACTTGAACAACAGCTTGAAAACATATTATACTGAATTTTTAATTGTTTTTATTTAACAGGATACGTGACATATAATCCCCTTATTTGTGGATAATTAGGATTCTTTTGGCATATAAACTAGAAATTGATCATCAGCCTTTAATTGGAATTAATTGACCAAGAAATTGGCAATTAATGAATGTTAGAGGAGACTAGGAAGGTCTAAGGAATTAGGGTCTAGTCACAGTTTTCCATGAAATTAAATACTGTATGATTAAATTAATTAGTAATAAAAGTTAATCTAGAAATTAGATAACTCTGAAACCTTAACTGCTTTCTCAAATATTTTATTCCCAACTCATTGCTGCTTGCTTTCTGAAAATTTTAAAGTATTGTTTAATGCTTTTTGAATATCTCAAAACCATTTTCTGCTTGCCTAACTAATCCTATCAAACACTATTGTTGCTTGATCCATCAATCCTCGTGGGATCGACCCTTACTCACGTAAGGTATTACTTGGTACGACCCGATGCACTTGCCGGTTAGTAGTGTGGGTTATAAATTACCGCACCAATCCTCCTTCACCCTTATCTGATGGTAACCGGATCTCAAATCAATCTTGAAAAATACTCCAGCTCCTTGCAGTTGATCCATCAAGTCATCTATCCTTGGCAGCATGTATTTATTCTTCTCCATCACTTTATTCAACTAACGGTAATCCACACATAGTTGCATCCCTCCATCCTTCTTCTTCACCAATAAAACTGGCGCTCCCCACGGTGATGCACTCGGTCGAATGAACTTCTTGGTCAGAAGCTCTTTCCAACTAAACCTTTAACTCGGCCAGTTTCTTCGGAGCCATCCTATACGGTGCAATCGACATTGGTTCGGCTCCCGGCACCAATTTAATCGCAAACTCAATCTCTCTTTGAGGTGGAAATTCAGGAATATCTTTCGGAAACACCTTTAGAAAATCCCTAACCACCAAAATCTGGTCTAAGCCTTGGGTATCGCCCGAAGCATTTGCAGTTAACAAGATGTAACCCTGGCACTCTTTCCCACTACAGCGCACCACTATAGAGTTCAGGTAATATCCCGCATTTACTACTACTCCACTCTATCCTTCCAGCATAAATTGAATTGTCCGTTCAAAGCAATCCAACAAAACCCGATTCTTCGATAGCCAATCGAACCGCAAAATCATCTCCAACCCAACCATAGGTAAACAGATCTAATCATGCACAAAGTCTCTACCCTCAAGCTTGAAACCTACTTGTCTACAACCTAACCTAGTCATAACTGTCTGATGTGGAGTATGTACATGCAGAACAAAAGGTAACTCTGACACTTTCAAACCTAATTCCTTAACTTTAGTAAACGAGATAAACGAATGCGAAGCTCCAGCATCATATAATGCAACTAAGGACTTATCACCAATTAGACATATACCTCTCATCAATGGATCGACCTTGGGGGTATCCTTGGCATCCACAGCAAAGACTCGACCTTGATGTTGACTCTAGTCTGCATTCCGATTCCTCCCATGAGTGCAATCCCTCACAATGTGGCCAGGTAACCCACAATGGAAGCAACCACCAAAACCAATCTTGCATGAGTCATAAGGGTGGAAACGACTACAACGCACACAAGTCAAGTCTGGGAAATTCTTACTCTGATTTCCTCTCCCCTTAGCATACTGAAACTGATTCTGATTGTTCCTTCTGAAGCCCCTTTGGCCTTGAGGTGCATATCCTCTCCTTTTGAAGCTTTGTCCTTTTGGATGGAAGTACTTGCCATGCCCACGACTAGAGCTCCCTCCATGAGTGTCCTTGGATGCCGCCACAGTCTTGGCATACTCCTCCACTACCCTTGCTTTGTTTACCAAGTCAGAGAAGACACGAATCTCCATAGGAGCCACAGCAGTCATAATGCTATTTTTCAAACCCCGCTGGTACTTAATACACCTCCAGCTCTCGAAGGTCTCCAGGTCACCTTGACACACCCGAGAAAACTTACAAAGCTCTTTGAACTTGTTGGTGTACTCAGCCACAGGCATAGAACCTTGCTTCAGCTGCATTAGCTCCGTTTCTTTCGCTTCCCTTGCAGACTCAGGGAAGTACTTCTTGTAAAAGGCCGTCCGGAACACATCCCATGGAACTTCAACGTTCTGTATCTGTAGCAAGCGACACTTTGCTTGCCACCCCGGCTAGGCCTCTCCCGCAAGCTGATAAGCAACAAACTCCACATACTGATTGTATGGAACATGCTGTGCCTGTAATGCACGCTCCATGGTTTGGAACCAGTGGTCTGCATCAGTAGGATTAGTTGATCCTCGGAATGTTGGCAGATGAACCTTGAGGAAGGTTGCCAAGGTCATCAGAATACCGCCCATGTTATCTCCGTCTCCTTCAGCGTTAGCATGAGCATTTCCCTCGCCGTTCACATTTTCGTTGTCATTCTCGTTCCCGTTTCCGTTCTTGGCCGATTGTCCTAGCCTCTGCATATCCTGCAAAGTAGCAGCAGCATTCGCCTCCATAGTGTTGGCCAGATTCGCCATTGCTGCCATGAATTTGGCATGGTTGTCCGCCGATTGCTCGTTCCTACTCTCACATGAACGTGCTCGACCTCGTCCGCAAGTAGCCATGTAGGATTTCTGTCTACACCAAACAATCGATATCAAGGTGATCTGTCTCAATATCAAAAGTCTAGTACTTTAATTTATCCCAAGCAGGCACTCACAAACAAGCATGCTATGCATATATCAAACAGATAACCTAAAAGCATCAAAGAAAAGACACATAGAGTGTGCAATGAAGCACAATCGGTCTATCCCTCTGGCTCACGAGGACGAACCGCTCTGATACCACTAAATGTAACACCCTAATTAGCCTAAGCCTTACCTCGCGTCGTAATGCAAAGGTTAATCAAAGGTTACGATAGTTCTAAGCTTATTTATTTATTATATAGAATGAATTAATATTATCTAGAAGCCCGATGAAGAATATAGCTCAAAAATAGGATTTGAAAAGCGCAAAATGTACTAGCGATGATTCTAACTTAAGGCACAAGAAACAGGTATCGAATAACAAAACATCATAGTATAATAGTATAATATCATAAGACGCTAGCCACGACTCGCGGAGTTTAAGCTGACTAGCCATATATAGACCATGTATGGAACCAGACAGTAAAAACAGCTTATACAAATTTTGTTCTCTCAAATACACGCCACTAGGCGAAACAAAGTACAAAAGTGAAAGACATATTCAAAATACATCAAAGACTCAAAGAAGTATCTAGATCCTCCACTTCTGTCACCAACCAGACAACTCACCGAGGTGGGTTGCGACCTGCATCTGAAAATCACAACAAAATATGGTATGAGAACCAGAGGTTCTCAGTATGGCAACAGTGCCAAGTGATGTAGGATATAAGACCCTAGGATGCCAAAGGCAATCCTAGACTCCATATCCATCACAAGAATTCAAGCTTAAAGCATACTAAACCAAAACATCATAATATGTAAATCCTTAACACAACTTAACCATAGTATCGTAACAGGGCAATCTATCTTAGGGAATTTCTACTCTATTTTCAAACACCACTGTCCCATAGCCTTCACCACTCGATCCTCCATGCGATCCCATCGCCACCGCCTTCAGAACCTCCTCAACCCCAATAAAGCACAAGTATATACAATATAAGTAAAACACAAGTAGAAGCATATAAGGCAATTTAGTCAACTAGCAGGTAAGCATGTTATTCAATTAGGCAAGCCATTACAAGTAATCAAAGCATACAAACAGATAGAAAATGCATATGATGAATGCCTGCCCTACTGGCTGTGATATCACATTGTCGGTTCAACTGCCAACCCGACACATCTCCATGGAGACGTCGTCCTTCGGATTTTCTCATATGGGAACTCCCGAGATATAGTGCTCGGATTACTATTCAGGTACCGGCGCCTGCACGCCCTATAGATCCGAAGGGATGCGAGCGGGATCTCTTGCCTCTGTCCTCACATCTAAACGCAAGCGGGATTAACCACCGTCTTTATGCTGCCGCCGCTACCTCGACAGGCGGGATTAACCACCGTCCCTGTTGGGTGCATAGCGTCTCATAATCACAGTAAAGACATCGTATTAGTGGTTTTAGAAAATACTTTCAGTACACATATATCCATCATCTAAATCCGAGTCCTCGACTCATCTCAACCACTGTCCATTTATAACTCAGTTTCAAAATATCAAAGTTCATCATTCCTCATCTCATGTATCAATCATCCTTCACCTAACGTCAAACCATTCTCAGTACACCAGAAACCTATGCCTCCATTTTCTAATATATCATAAAATCATGTACTAGAACCATTAAGTTATGTCCCGTGTTCTAATACCCAAAACTAGGCCCAAAGGTCTTAAAATGGTGTTATAGAAGCTTACAACCTTGTTCGGGAAGTATAATAGTTGAAAACAAAGAAAAATTTGAAAAACAGGGCGTGTGCGTGCACACGCCCATAAAATTTTTAAAGGTGTGCGTGCGCACAGAGGTGTGCGTACGCACAGGTATCAAAACATAAAAGGGTCTGTTCACCCGCACAACCTGTGCGAGTGCCCCCAACAGAGTGGCTTCCTTAACGTGTGCGTGCGCACAGGTCTGTGCGTACGCACAGGTTGCAATTTTTCCTTTGTTGTGCGCGTGCACAAGTTGTGCCAACGCTGCAGGTAGATTACCTGCCTCTGCGTGTACAAACGCACAGGTCTGTTCATGCGCACAGGTCACCATTTATGCAGAGTGTGTGTGCGTACAAGGCTGTGCGTGCGCACACACCAGAATACTCAGAATTCTGTAACTTTGCAAAATTTTCAGATTTTCAACACCAACTTTGAATGATCATAACTTCCTCTAAGAAATTCCAAATTTCACAAACTTTATACCAATTTAAAGGGTTTTCAGAGATATTTAATTCTAAGCAAATTTCAACCAATTTTGAAAAATGAGGCAAAAGTTATGATCAGACAAAGTTATCCAAAATTCCACTTTTACCAAAAACATAATTTTCACAATTCTTTCATAAAACACAACCAAACCAACCCAACCATTCCAAAACTCCAATTCTCATCAAATTCAACACTCTATGGCATATTACACCAAACATACCAAATTTTTCCTTATCCACAACATCAATATCAATATATCTCATATATCCAACTTCATTAACAAATTTTCAATTATATTACCCATAGATCAACACCAATATCACATTTTTCAACATAATCCACTACTCAACTTCACAAATCATGCATCCTCAACATATCACTATAAATCATAATTATTAACTCAAAATTTCTCATTTCATCAAACATCATCATACATCTACAACCAACAATTCAACAACCATTCAAATCCAATCCTATCCTATGGGTCACTAGCCTAAGTGTCCATGAATATTATATACTACATAGAGGAAACCGAAACCATACCTTGACTGATCCTCAATATGAACCAAATGAGCTTTCAACCAAAAATCCAACCATAAGGTAACTCCAACAAGCAGCAACAAGCTCCAAACTCACAATAATCAAGCTATATACATATAAATCACCACAAAATCAACCTAGGGCTCAACATAAACATAATTTTACAAGAGATCAAAGCTTCTTACCTTTCCCAACAGATTTGGATGGCAAAACCCAAAGCTAAGCAAGGATTAGAGTGAACCTAAATACCAAGAATCACAAGAACTCACTTAGCCATAAACCCTAGGTACCCGACATTTTGGAGAGCAAAACTGAAAGGATTTTGAGCTTACATCTAGGGTTTCTTGGATGGGTTTTATAGAGCTCTTCTCAAGGAACGCGTAGCCACTGACGGCACGCAAATCGGAGCTCTGTAACTCAAGATATGAGCTTGGAAAGATTGAGGTGAAAGGGGTTTTCTTCATCCTCTTCCCCCTTTCTCAATTTCTAAAGTGTGTGTGTGTTTATGAAACTAGGGTTCATTAAATGAACCTTTATATATGTTGGACTTGGACCCAACTTGGGTCTGGTTCAACCCGTTAGCATTTTTAGTCTGTTTGGCCCAACTTCGGGTCAAACCTTTAAAATTAATGCCCGGTTTTCTGTTTTTAATGTTTTTCTAAGGTTTTTGATTGTTTCAACTTTTTCTTGCGCAGCTCCGGGCATACTTGAACCGGTTCACTGTCGGTTTGTGATTTTCACAGTTTTTCGCAGAAAGCATATTTTCGGACTCGGAACGACCCATTGAGTCTAAAAATGATGTTTAAAACCTCAATTCTCACTTTAACTTCTCGAAATCAAATTTGGGCAATATAACTACTTAATCAACCGGTTCGATTTATTGCGGTTCTTACAAGTTTCTCCTTCAACTCTTCTACCATTTTATTTTTTACTGCTACTTCCTCCTTCAGCTCTTCGGAGTCATTTTTCTCTAGATTCTTTTTACGTTTATTATCTATCCTCCCTTCAGCCAATGCTTGCCAAGCACCAAGTCAGAAAAACATAACTTTATAACAAAACAAAAAATTTATAAATATTGCTCACAAATTATACTTATACACACCTGTAGGTATTGGTCGATACCAATATCATCCACTTTATTGACCAATGTAACATCAGATGATGTTTGAAACACTTCATCAGCTACCACCATAAAAGAAAAACTACAACCCAAAATCGATGTTCCATCACACACATCCGAAAAGTAATGCAATTTTTCTTGATTACTCACAAAGGTAGCCAATTGCTCTAAAGAAATCTCTTTTTCTCTCCTATAAAAATAATCATCTTCGGTAGCTAAGTCTATCTTCCTCTTTTTGAAAACCATGAATTTCCTTTCTCGGGATAGCTGATTAACTTCGTCTTCCCCATCTCCCCTAACTGGGTTAGATGAAGCGCCTTCTTTTTCCACATTCTTGCTTTTTATCTGAGATCTCAAACTTGCCACGGTAACACCTAGGTATTTTTCACCTATAGAAAACACAACTGATCTCTCAAATCACCGCACAACAACAATTTTCTCAAATAAAAAATGACTATAAGTCTTACCAAGGTATTTGACCACAGATCCTCTATCTTTTTCCCATGGAAGCAATTCGGACACAGATATCAACTTATCCCTATTAATCACTCCTAACAAAAACTCTGTTATACATTCATTTCTACTATTAATTTTTTCAGGGCCTAACAAATTCATTGGCTACAAAAACCAATAAAGAGAAAACTTTTCACCCATGTATTCATCAAAATAAACAAAAAATCTTCTTCTACACATTTCACTTTCAAAAACATGTGCTTAAAATCGTTAAACAAGGATTTATATAGCTTGAAAATTCCTAAACTAGGAGTGTTGTTTAGATTCACCCGCACTCCTTTCCAAAGCCCTTGGCTTGAAAAAGCAAAAAAAAAAACTCCAATAAAGATTTTATTTCAAGAAATTTAATTAAAAGCACTTCAAAAATGCCCAGCTATTTGGATGAGATGAGATGGCACACAGTTCAATTGTTTCAACACAGAACATTCAAAATCAATAAATGAAAGTTTTACTCGAAATTCTTGTAAAACGCAACTATGCATATAGAAAAAATTCAATATCATTTCCTTTGTGAAAAATGTGTTCAACCTTAGTGCATGACATTAACTACACCTGAACACTAGATCCCTCCCTCATTATTTTTATTTGTCTATTTTATCTACACTCTCCTTATCTACGATCAATGAGCTATAGATCTTCACATCTTCACCAACCCACTTATATGAACCATCATTCTCTTTTTGTAGCTCTTTCCCCTTTTCCACACCCATTGTTTTGAGACAACAAAGAAAAAGAAAAAAAAATGAAATAGCAATTAAAATGACAACGAAACTAACTCACCTCTTTTGCTCGTAATTATTTCCTCTTGGAATGTGTGGTCTTTAAAGCTGTTGCCTTTTTTAGAACAGCCATTGTGATTCCAAATAAATATCTTCTCAAATTTATGAAACCGGTTGTATTCCTTCTCAAAATCCAAGCCTTTGTTTCCTTTTCTTCACAAACAATTGGTGTAGATCTCATGGAAAAATGAAATAATAACTACAACAATTTTGTATTTTGGTTTATTTTAATAAAGTATATTGACTTGGGGGCTTTATAACTATAACTAAAAAGACGCCGAGTTATAAACCATTATTTAAAGCTTAACCTGCTTTACTAAAATATCACCAGACCAAGCTTGGGGGGTTATGATATGTCCATGATAAATCGGTTACATAATATAACTCGGGTACATATGTTATAATTTGGTTACATAGTATAAATCGACCACTAATATAAAAAAAACATATCAAAATGTTATGATATACTTTTATCTGTTACTAATACAAATTGGTAACCGAAAAAAATTACTGACGCTTATTCTTATTATAAAAGGAGGATAAGCAGAAAGAAAGGCAAAAGAGATTGATTTGAGAATTACTTTTTAGATAAAGCTCATTATTCATATACTAACTTGAGTATCGAAGTGCCTTTTGCCGGTGTCCACTTCCTTGTTCTCTAGGTGCCGAGGCTTAACTCATCTCGACAGAAAGTTTGAAGATAACCACTGGAGGACGAGCTATACCAATGTCAAGCCACACAAGAAAACTTTCATTAATGTCTATTTTAGTATTTTTTAATTTTAAAAAGTATTTTACCAAACACATTTGTTGTTATATGTGCTTATTAAAGGATATTTTTAATTTAATTTACCAAATATAGATGCTACAACTTTTGAAAAATTATATTTTAAAAGCCAACTGTTACAAGCTACTTTTGAAAAGTAAAAGTTTTACCAAACTAAGTTTCAGTCTTTCGAAAACTAATCCAATCCGAACATCCAAGTGCTATATATCTTTAATTAAAAAAAATATATTTTGCACTGTTGATCTTCAATGTTAATTTGTAATTTTAATTTTTTGTTAATTTAATTTGTTGTAGTGTATAAAGTAATGATAATTTGTAGTTTTAATTTATTTTTCTTTTTTAAAAATTTTATAGCGTTATTTTTGTCATTTTTAATAGTGTTTTGTTATTTGTTTATTTATTTTATTTTAATTGAATAATCGAGTATTTAAACTAAACCATTCTGATTTTAATAAAGTTGAATCTGTTTCGATCAAGGTTCTGAAAATCGAACCGGACGATGCGGTTTAATTGGATTAACTGGGAATCAGTTCTTTCATTAGTCCGATTGACTTCTAAAATTGTCTTGAAAATTTTGGTTAAAAATTGATCGTACCGGTGGTTAACCAGTGAACCTGTCAGATTTTCTAAAGGCCCGATCCTATAATTAACATTAAAACGGCATTGTTTTGATGCCAAAAAAAAGTCAAAACAGAGAAAACCCACTCCTAATTTCCAAATGAGCAGAGCGAACGCCCCCTTTCACTTCTAACCTAATTTCGTTCAACGAGTAGAACGAATGCCTCCACCTTTTCTACCACTATCGGCGCCAGTAGTGACCACTAGCGATTGCCATTCTCGTGACTCGAAGGTCTGCTCTTCTCCTCGCGTCGCCAGAAGGTCGGTTCGAAGCTTCTGTCAGGTGGAGGATGTTGCCACTACCGAGTGGAACTCACCATGGTGGCTTTATCGCCTGTTGAAGGTGAATTTCTCCCTTTCTCTCTCTGTTCGAGCCTAACATCCCTTGCTCTTCTGTGTGTATGCGTGTGTGCGTGCGTGTGTGTGCGCATGTGTGTGCGTGTGTGTCCCTTCCTCCGATAAACACTGCCTCTTTAATTTATTTTTGCTTATTTTGTACTTTTGTTAATAATACTGATTGAAGTACCGAGTTTACTATTTTATTGATTTTGAGTTGCTGACTATTAAGTATTAAACTAGTAATTTTATTAATTTTTGATTATCTTGAATTGCTAATTATTTAAAATAATGTTGTTGCTGATTTTCTGAAATAATATTATTGTTGTTTTTTATTTTCTGGGTTAATTTTATTAATGATTAATTTTTTAGTTGTATGTTGAAGATAGAACTTCTGATTTTTTTTTATTTTTTGGTTATATGCTGGGTTAATAATATTATATGTTTGTCATTTGTGTGTGTTTTAATTTGGTTTAGTTTTAAACTTTGATGTTTGAAGTTGTTTATGAACTTTTATTGATAAATTATGGATAATTTATTATGTGAAATTGTGAAATTTTAAATTTTATTAGGTTAGAAATGATTAAATTTAAATATTTAAAAGTAAATATTAAATTTTTAATAATTAAACCGATTGAATCTCAGTTAAATTTCGGTCAAATTATTGAACCCATAAACCAGTCATCTTATCGGTTCATTGACCAGTCTGGCTCTCGTAACCTTCATTCCGATATAAATTTAAAAAATGCTAAACCTAATTCAAGGTCCAATTACATTTTAGGACAATGAATATTTTTTATCCCCAAAGTTTGACAAATTTTAAAAATATCCTTAAGTTTTATTTTATTTCAATTTTGTCCCACAAATTTTTTATTTGCATCAAATATATCCTATGATGCACGGACACTAACACGGACATGTGATATGACATGACACGACACGCAAACACACGAATTTTAAAATCTTATATGGCATGGAGACACAACAGATATATAAAATATAAAGTATTTTTTAGATACATTACAATGATGTTTTGATATTTATTGATATTAAAATATAAAATAATTTTTTAACTACTTTTAATGTCTTCTTTTAATTATTAAAAGTATTTAAAATATTTTTTATTTTAATAGATAATAATATATTAGTTCTAAACTCATTTCAGAAATACATATTAAGAATAAGGTTGGACACGTTGACACGTGATGGAATTTAGGTTTATCCAAGTATGTCCGGAGAAAAAATATTATTTTTTATTAAAACATGGTTGGACACAACAGACACGCGTGTCGAACGAGTGTCGATAAGTGTCGTATCTGAAATGTGTCTGGCACGTGGATACAGTAACTCAGTAAAGTGTCCGTGCTTTATAGAATATATCCTTAGCGACTACTTTTTCAAAAACTTTAGGAACAATTCAACAACAATTTCATAAGAACAATGATGAGCAGAATTTTGATGGTATAGAATTTCACAAATGAAATCTCGTTGCAAGTATAGTTTCTAAACCAACTAAAATCCTCTCATGCAAAAAAAAAAATAGTTTGTCACAAGTAACAAACCCCAATAAAAAGAACCAAAGTATTCAACCTCGGGTCGTCTCTCAAAAGAATTGTAGGGAAGTGTTCTTGTTATTGGTTATGGGACATGTATATTTAGGGATTTTGGATAAGGGACAAGAGAAGTAAATTACAAGAATTAAACTAATAGTTAAGAAAGCTCTTGGCAAGGGATGAGAACTAGAAGTCCTATCCTCATTATCCTCCTCAATTGTGACAAGAATTGTCCATTGCTCCACTTAGTCAACCTCTAACTATGAAGGAAAGTCAAGTGAAAATAATCAATTTGATTCCTCAGGTTCTAGTCAACTCCTAAGGAAAGACTAGTTTTAGTGGAATTCAAATCAACTAGCAACATCCAATTATCAATCAACAAAAGAGTTTGATAACTTAAGAGTCTCCAATTACTCATCCAAAGCCAAGAGGAGAAAAATTTACTTTAGCATCCTTCCAAGAATTTTGTCAAACACTTGGAAGGCATAAAAGAAAAACAAGATAAAATTGCAAGAAAAGTAGATCTACAACTATTAATTGCAAGAAATTAATAACAACAATTCAAATCAACAACAAAAGAACATGAACATAAATTGCCTTAAAAGAAAAATGGAAGAAGGAAGAGTGCATCAATATAAAAGTAAAAAATTACAAGTAAATCACTAATCTAAGAAAGCAAATGTAGAAGAACAAGAATTGATAAAGAAAAAGTAAATCAATGCATGAATTAAACCTAAATCTAAAAAATCTTAATCTACATCTAACCTAATTCTAGAGAGAAGAGAGAGCTTCTCTCTCTAGAAACTAACTAAAGCATTTCCTCCAAAATTCAATTATGACTTCCCCCCTTGACTCCTCCTGATTTCTGTATGAAATAGGCTCAGAAGTGAGTTGGATTTGGGCTAGGGAAGCCTAGAATTCGCCCCCAACATTTTCACTTTAATGAAGTTACGTGCGAGCATCGACGCGTATGGGTGGGTCACACGTACACGTCGCTTAGTTTTTTGCTATCCACGCGTACGCGTCATGTATGTGTACGTGTCGGCATGCGACTTCAAATTCACGCGTGCGCGTCGGTGAATGCATCCCAAATCCTTAATTTTCCATGATTTTTTCACTTTGTGTGTTTTTCTCTTCATTCCTTTGATCCATCCCTAGCCTTTTCAACCTGAATTCACTAACAAACACATCAAGATATCTAGTGGAATCAAAGGTGAATTAAAATTAACCAATTAAAGGCCTAAAAAACATGTTTTTTCACTTAAGCACAGTTTAGGAAGAAATCATGAAACCATGCTATTTTATTGAAGAAATATAAAAAAAAGTGGATGAAATCCACATAAATTAAGTACAAAATGTACCACGAATTAGTGGTCCATCAAACAACCTTCAACACAAACAAATCAAATATAATTGTCATGTATTGTTGTTGGATTAGTCTTAAAATTTTTAAAAATTTACCTATCGGAGATATATTTAATACAAATTATAAATTTTTAGGACAAAACTAAAATAAAATAAAATTTATAAATATTTTTAAATTTTTATCAAATTTAAAAAAATATATATTTTACCTAAATTTTAATTAGTTCAAGTATACTTTTTACTTTAATCTATGTCAGTCCAATCTGATTACACCCCTACTGCCTTATATATAACTAGGACCCTTAAATTATTTTACGAACGGACGAATACATTAATTAATTTGTTGGGAGGCCATTATCGCATTGATAGTAAAAACTATTAAAGTATACCCTCTTTCGTTAAATATAGGCATATAGCAACGCAATGTAGGATTTGTTGGCATCATAATAATGCATACTTGATTGGTATTAGAAGCCAAAAGAAGCAAAAATAATTTTGATGTCTTTCATCATTATTGGATTAATTTATACATAATCTCACTCTTCATCATAATAATATATGTAATTATATATTATGACAATTTTTATTTTCTTTTTCTGGTGAAGACAAAACAATAATCGTAGAGGGACGTGATTATGTTTTGTTTTAAATTGATTTATTTGAGTGAAAGAATATTTTTTTTATAAAAAAATAAATATTTTTATGAATCTTTAAACGTATTTAAACATATTTTTTAGAATTTTAATTTTTTTATTGATCTTTATAATTTTATTAAATTTAAAATTAGATTTTTATATATTTTTTAATTAAGTTTTTATATTATTTTTAATTTTATAATTGGGTCAGTTTTAGTATAAAAATGTTAAAACTAACTTAATATTTATCTGTAAATTAAATATATCCACAATTAATAAGAATCTAATTAGATCTTTAACTATATATTTTTTGAAAAACATATTCCACTAATTTTAATATTTTTGGTATGAAAAGGATATAGTTACAAAATTAAAAGTAGTATAAAGATCTAATTAAAAAAAATATATAAAAATCTAATTATAAATTTGACAAAATTATAAGAACTATTAGAGCAACTAAACCTCTTTTAAAAAAAATACTTTTATTAAAAAATTATTGTTTACTTTTTTAAAAGTCAATAACACCTTGCTATATAAAAAAAGAAAAAAAGAGGTATTTTTAATATTTTAAAATTTTTTTCAAAAAATCTATCTAAATATAAAATGACTTTTATCTATTAAAAAAATCTTTTAAAAAAATAGAGAAAAATAAGAACGTTTTCTAAAAACCAATTTAAAGTGACTCTATCTATACTACTAATTCATATTCTTTTTTATTATACTTTATTATTCCAAAAATACACATAAAACAGAAAAAAGAAGAAAATGAAGAAATTATTTACTCACTTATATTCAACTTTTATTTTAATTAATAAAATATTAAATACATAATTAATGATGGATATCAGTGGCTCAGAAATAGAAAGTAAATTTAGACTTCTTTTTAATTTTGCTTGAATTATCTTTAAACTTGGTGCATCATATAGATTCTGTTCAGTCACCTCGTACAGAAAAGTAGGAAATACTTTTATTTTGTCTCGTATCGAAAGAGGAGCAAAAACAAAATTGAGTACAAGGTATATAGCTGTGAGGTTAAGCTGGATAGAATAAGTAGGAGATAATTTTGTTTTGTCTCTTAAAGTGTAAAATCAGAAATAGAGAAGAGAAAGAGAAGTAACACAGCCATATATCCTGGTTCAATTACTCAGTGCAATGTAACCTACATCCAGTCTCTATCACAACAATGATGGAATTTCACTATCTTTGAACAAGATAGCATTCACCAATTTTCTAGGATTAAACCCAATTCTATCTGGGATAAACCTAACTTCTACCCAAGCCAAATTTGACTAAAAACTCACCCTAGTTTTAAACTGCAAAATGCTCATCCAACTTGTAAGAAAATTCCTCAGGATCACGGAAACAAAACAGAAATACATTTAAAGGATTTTTGAAATGAACATTAGCTTTCTCCAAGTCTAACTCTCTCTGTCTTTTTCCACTCAATGACTTTTTCTTACATTTCTCACTGTAATAATTTTTCTATTGAAACAAAGAAAGATTAAACTGAGAAAACAAAATATTCAGTTGAGAACCATGAAGAAGAAGAAGGTAATAGCTCTGTAAGCTCTAGTTACCCAAACTTTGTGCTCTTATTCTTTATTCCAACCCTTAGCCGTTTACCCCTTTAATAGAGGAGTAAAGTTTCCAAAAACTTTGCTTCAACACATTTGACTTCTTCTCCCCAAAGATCAGTAGCAGTATCGACGTCACAGAAGTGAGATAGAGTAGTAGAAGTAGTGATTTAGCAGTATATACATCCATACTTTTCCGTCTTCTCTTTCATCCTTTTTCATATTTCTTCTTGAATCTGAGCTCTTTGTTTGTGCTTTGTCTCCAAGTAACTTTTCTGACCATTGATTTCGTGTAAAGCTCCATAACCTCCAACTCTTTGAGTTTTTCGATTCGGTATATGTAGAGAGGAGATTTTCTTTAACAATCTCCAATAAAGCACAAAGATGAAAAAATTTATTCTGATGAGCCTTCGTATGTGATCTTTGCTTTTAACCATAGCTTGTTTGACTTTCTCTTCTTACTTAGATTTGGTTACCCACTTTTTCACCTCTAATATGAGCCCTAATCAAATTTTTTCTTTTTAACTTTCTTTTTGAACTTCACGTGGGTGAGAGAAAAGGGAGAAGAGAGAAAAGAGAGAGTTTGGTTAGTGGTATGTGATTTGATTCTGAAAAAAAATAGATTTCCATTGTTTAGTTAGTAACTAAATAAGTAAATGAGCTTGGATCACTAGTTGGGCCATATGTTTGTTCTTGGACCATCTTCTATCCTTCTTCCTTTCTTGGTTTTGACCTGATGTTTGTTTTTGCTTTTGATGAAAAATTGTTGGTGATGGTAATAAATATTCTATTGGGCCATGAGTGTGAAATGTGTTCAACTACTTATTCCTTGAAGCTTTTGGGTTTAAAGTTTGTTGCTGGGCCAGTTTACTTTATTTGAATTTCTTGTACACTTAAGCAAACTAATCACGTATATAATTGCCTTTTACACTAATAATAATGTTTAGTCATCATCAATTAATTTATTGTTTAGCTTTAAACTCAACAATCTCTTTTTTAATGAAAAACATTATAAAATGAATTAGAAAAAATAAGAAGAGTTTTAAGAACTTTTCTTTGATGATTATACTTGATGTAAAATTTTTTTTTTATTCACTTGACTTTTCCTAAATGTTTGCATTTTTCATGCCGTGATTAACAAAATTTACATAAAAACAATACCAAACATTCAAAAAAAAATTCAAACAATTTTATACATGAGAGATCATGTCTGATTACTAGCCAAATATTTACAAGGCTATCTATCCAATCAAAAATCAAATAGCCTTATTCAAAACTGATACCAATAAAAGCTATGATCAATAAGCAATTATAATCAAGTTTCTCAATAAAGATGCAAATATTAAAATAATATTCCTAAACAAACAATTAGTGTCATCAGCATATTCATGAATTAAAAAACCTAAAATAATTCAAGGTAATTCATTTACTTTTACTTACTTCCCCTTTTGTTATCAAAGAAGATAAGTAAATCTGCACAAAAATTGATAAATAATGTAGTCATTCAATCAATTCAAAATTAAGTGTTTATAACTATTACAGTCATCCAAAGAAAGTAAACATTATTCAAAAGTATCCAAAGATCAAATATTGTAACATCATAGAAAAAATTCTTAGAAAGCAGCAGCATCAAATAGGAACTAGACATACTTAAATTTAAAATTTCAAGCAAGCAGTTTTGGAAAAAATAACTCAAATATAAAATTTGAAATTTTGATTTTGATTTGACCTGTAGAGAAATTCTAAAAGTAAATATCTTTTTTAATGTAAATGATTTATGGAAACACTGAGATCTACATCATAGAATAGAATTTCTTCTTTTTGGGCCCAAAGGTAGTTTTTAAGAAAACACACGGGTCCACCAGAGATTCAATTTTTGACCCAAATTAAATAATTTTACTATCATTCAGTCCAAACTTCAAAGAACCTAGAGGGAATTATCATCTATCCAGTTTTATCTCCTATCAACCTGAGAGATAAAAACACACAAAGAGCTACATTATCAACTTAATTCAGGAAATTAAACTTAACAATGCTAATGCTTTTCTCAACTTACAAAATCTGTCTTTGGATAGAGGTTTAGTGAAAATGTTAGCAAGTTGATCCTCAAATTTTACAAATTGTACGTCATTGTACACTTTTGTACATGTTTTCTAATGGAGTGAAATCTCACTTTATTGTGCTTAGTTCTTCGGTGCAAAATAGAATTTTTGGAAATGTTAATTGCACTCATATTATCACAAAACAAAGGGATGCTATTGACTTGAAATTCGTAATCTGTAAGTTATGTTTTAAGCCTTATTAATTGAAAACAACAAGAAGAATCAACTATATATTCATCCTCGGTTGTGGATAATGTAACAATTGCTTGTTTCTTGCTTGACTATGTGTTTAGCGATTGTCCAAGAAAGCAATAAATTCTATTCGTTCTTCTTCTATCAATACGGTCATCGGCGAGATCTGCATCATAATTTTCTACTACACAAAATTTATTAGACTTGGGATATCAAAGACCAAAATTAGCAGTGCCATTAATGTATCTAATGATCCTTTTTACAGCTGAAAGATGTGATTATTTTGGATGAGATTAGAATCTAGAACAAACTATAACACTTTGAATACTATCCAGTCTAGAGGATGTTAGATACATAAGAGATCCGATCATTCTTCTATACTTTGTTTCATCCACATCTTTTCCTTTTTCATCATTCTCAAGTTTAGAGCTTGGATGTATTGGAGTACTCATTAGTTTTGAATTTTTAAAATCAAATTTCTTTACCAATTCTTTGACATATTTACCTTGGTGTACAAAAATGTCATTAAGAGTTTGTTTGATTTGGAGTTTTAGGAAGAAAGTGAGTTCTCCCATCATATTCATATCAAACTCACTAGTCATTAAGGTAGCATTTGTTTTGAGAAACTTGGATCGAGAATGGGAGATTGGAACTCAGTATCATATTTGTTGGCTCAGAGACTGGTACTAAAATTTCAGTCTTTGTCCTCAAAATTTCATTATTTTAGTACCTCTAAAAAGTGAGGACACAAGGGACTGAAATTTTTGGAGTCAGAGACTGAAATTTTAATAATATTTTATTCCAATAAAATATTCCCATTTCAATCAATTAATTTCAACTTTACCCTTTGTACAAATTAAATTAGAACTTCATTCTTATTTTAGTCTCTATTTTCCACTTTACACCAAACACAATAACTAAGATTTATTTCAGTCTCTATCTCTCATTCTCTGTTTTTCAGTCTCAGTCTTTCTTCTAAACACTACCTAAGTTTCCAAAATCAGCACACAAGTCTTTATTAGTTGATCCAAACACAATGTCATCCACATAAACTTGAATAAGAATGAAATTACAATTAGATTCTTCAACAAAAAGAGTTGTATCCGTAGTACCCCTTTGAAAATAATTTTTCAATAAGAAAGAGCTAAGTCTTTCATACCAAGCTCTTGGAGCTTGTCTCAAATCATAAAGTACTTTAGAGAATTTTATTTCTCTATCAATAAATCCATTCAAAAATGTATATTTAACATTCATTTGAAAAAACTTGAACCCTTTGTGGGTTGCATATGCAACCAATAATCTTATTGCAACTAGAGCAAATGATTCATCAAAGTCGATGCCTTCTTATTGGTCATACCCTTGTGCTACTAGTCTAGTTTTATTTCAAATAACATTACCATCCTCACCCAATTTATTTTAAAAGATCCATTTAGTACCCATTACCTTCTTACCATTTGGATTTGGCACCAATGTCAAAACCTCATTCTTCTCAAATTGGACCAGTTTCTCCTCCATTGCCTTAATCCATGAAGGATCATCAAGGGCTTCCTTCACATTTTGAGGTTCCACTTGAGATATGAAAGCTAGATCATTGAGTTTCATTCTTCTTTTACTTCATGATCTTGTGGTAACTCCTTGAGATGGATCTCCAATTATAAACTCTTGTAGATAATTTTTAAAAAACTTCCATTCTCTGGGTCTGGGTGTTGCAAGAGCAGATCTGGCACTAGTTGACTCAGTAATGTTGGGACTTTTAGAACTGTCACCATCGGTAGGAAACAAAACAGAATTGTCTCCATTTTTTTGTTCTGCAAAATCTGTTACAATATTTTTCAACAAGAGATCTGATTTGGCTTCACTTTGGGTTCGATTTGAGTGTTGTTCAATCTTCTTTTCTGCATCATTTTTCTCAATAACACTTGAAATTGTGTTAGATTCGCAAATGGTAACATATACTTTTCAATGATTCTATGTTCTTTGAGGTAAATTTTATAAGCTTTACTAGTGGTTGAATATCCAACAAAAGTATTCTCATATGATTTGGATCAAATTTCCAATGTTATCTTTTGTATTTAACACAAAAATTTACATCCAAAAATATGAAATACTTAAGGTTTGGAGAAATTTCTTTCCAAATCTCATAAGGAATTTTCTTTAAGACTTTTCGAATGATGGTTCGGTTTAAAATATAATAAGCAGTGTTCACCGCTTCAGCCCAAAAAAATTTTGAAATATCATTTTCACAAAGCATTGTCCTAGCCATTTCTTGAATGCTTCTATTTCTCCTCTCAATAATCCATTTTGTTGAGGTGTTTTAGGACATGAGAAATTAGAAAAAATACCAAGTTCATCACAAAAAACTTTAAAATCTTAGTTTTCAAACTCCTTTCCATGACCACTTCTTATAGAAATAATTTTTAAATCCTTTTCATTTTGAATCTTTTTTTAAAGAATGAAAAAGGTTGAAAAACATCATTTTTATGAGCTAAGAAAAGAACCCATCCAAATCTTGTATAATCATGAACTACCACTAACCCATAGTGTTTTTCACCTAGGCTTTGAGTCCCAATAGGAATAAAAAGATCAATATGTAGCATTTTCAATGGTCTTTTGGTAGAGATGTCATCCTTGGATTTAAAAGAGCTTTTAGTTTGTTTGCCTAATTGACAAGTATCACAAGTGATATCTTTGTCAAATTTAATTTTAGGAAGACCTCTAACCAAATTCTTTTTCACAAGTTTAGAAATTTGAAACATGCATGCATGTTCTAATTTCTTATGTCATAACTATATTTTAGATTCAATGGAAGTAAAACAAGCTACATTTTGTTCTTTTAGTTCCTTCAAAGTAAGCCCATACATATTATTGCATCTCTTCGCAACAAACAAAGTTTCACTCGAATTTTCACAAATAACTAAGCATTCTAAATTTTTGAAAATAACCAAATAACATAAATCACATAGTTGACTAATGCTTAGAATATTATGTTTCAGTCTATCAACCAAGAATAAATCATTAATGAAGGTAGAAAACTCTTACCAACCTTACCTACAACTACTAGTTTCCATTTCCATCATCATTGAAACTCACAAAGACTCCATCGTATTTATTGAGCTTGATGAAGAACATGGACTTTCTGGTCATGTGCCTAGAATATCCACTATCCAAGTACGACATGTCTCTCCTCTTCTTGGATGCTACGCAAATCTGCATAATACTCTTAAGTGACCTTAGGTATCCAAATCATTTTGGATCCTTTAATGTTAAACATTCTTGGTTGCCCAAGAACGTTATATTTTCTAATCACCTTGTGGACTTTATTACTAATCTTTCTTTCAAAGATAAAGCAATGAATAGGTAAATGACCAAATCGGTTACATGTATGACAAAAATTTTTGCTCATTAGTTTTTCAAAGTGATTTAAGGTTTGAAAGCTTTTGTTTTTGGAAGTTTAGGATTCATTTTCAAAACCTAATTTTTCAAAAATATTTTAGATTTGTCATGATATCCTAACCAGCCTTTTCAAAAAGAGATTTTTGATTAGCTAATAATTTGTGCAAATTTTTAGAACTTTGGACAAATTTAGCTATATCTTGATTTAAACCCTTAATCACATTATGAAGCCTTTCATTTCCATCAATACAGTTCAAGAAGGCACTGATAGGAAGCTTTTCATTAAGATTTTTAATTTTATATTTAAACTATTTGTTTTCTTTAACAAGATCAACCGTATTTTCGCCTTCTTTCAATTTTTCTTTGAGGTAAGCAATTTCAACCTTCAAGTTCATGGCATTAATTTAAAATTTTTTTAATTTTCTTAGTGAAATCATCAATCATTTGATGAAGTTCATCATTAGTGGGTTCAAAATATATTACCTTATCATCTTGATTGTGATAAGCCATTAAGTATGCTTGAGATTTGTGGTCGAATTCTTCATCCTCTTTAGAGTCATTTTCCAGATCTTTCCATGAATCCATGAGCACCTTCTTCTTTTCCTTCTGAGTATTGTCCTCTCTCTTGACCTTGGGGTAGTCATATTTAAAATGTCCAACTTCCTTGCAGTTATGGCAGATCACTTTGTTGATGTCCTTTTTTGGTTCCTTTGAGTTGCCTCCTCTGTTCCTTCCTTTGTGTCTCATCAGCCTTTTAAGTTTTCTAGCAAAAAAACACAATTTCATCATCTAATAAATAGTCATTGGAATCATCATCAAATGATTCAGCATAAGACTTTAGAGCCACTCATTTTTTTGTATCATTTTTCATGTGAGTATTTTCGTAAGCTAGTAATTTTTCTCTCAACTCATCATAGGTCATTTGGCTTAGGTTACAACTTTCAGAGACAGCAATAGCCTTGGTTTCTCACTCTTTTATTAGGCTTTTCAAGACTTTTCTCACCAGCACTTGTTTGGAATGAGTAATCCCATAGCATTCAAGCTATTTATGATGATAGAGAATTTCTTAAACATTTCATCTAATGATTTTTCTTCCTTCATAGTAAATATTTCATACTCCTTGCACAACATGTCAATCCTTATTTCTTTTACTTGCTTGGCACCCTTATGTGTAACTTGGAGTTTATTCCAGATTTTTTTTGCTATTTTACATCTAGATATCTTCCGATATTCGTCGAAGCTGATGATGCAATTAAGCATGTTGACAGCCTTGGCATTCTGCTTCTTCTTTAGGAGTCACAACTCCTTCAGCGCTTATTTTGGTTGGAATTTGAGGACCATTTATGATTATCTTCCAATGGTTGTAATCCACAGACTGCACAAAGATCTTCGTTCTTTTTTTTCAGTAGTTGTAATTTTCTCATTGAAAAATGGAGGTCTATTATTGGATTGCCCTTCTGTCACATTGTAAGCCACTATGTTGGATCCCAGGTTATTGGTCATTTGGATCTTTCTCCCAAACTGTGAAGCTTGATCTCTTTGAGACCAAGCTCTAATACCAATTGATGGATATCAGTGGCTTAGAGAAGGGAGGTTGAATCTGGACCTCTTTTTAACTCTGCTTGAATTGTCTTCGAACTGGGTGTATCTTATAGATGCTATTGAGTCACCTCGTACAGAAAAGTAGGAGATACTTTTATTTTGTCTCGTGTCGAAGGAGGAGCCAAAACAGAATTGAATGTATGGTATATATTTGTGAGGTTAAACTAGATAGAGTATGTTTGAGATAATTTTATTTTGTCTCTTAAAGTGTAAAATCAGAAATAGAGAAGAGAAAGAGAAGTGACACGGCCATATACCCTGGTTCAGCTATTCAGTGTAATGTAGCCTACATCCAATCTCCATCACAACAATGATGGAATTTTACTATCTTTAAAGAAGTTTACATTCACCAATTTTTCTCAGATTCAACCCAATTTTATCTGGGAGAAACCTAGCTTCTACCCAAGCCAGATCTGACTCGGAACTCACCCTAGTTTTCAACTACAAAGTGCTCATCTAATTTGCAAGGGAATCCCCTCAGGATCATGAAAACAAAATAGAAATACTTTCAAAGGATTTCAAAAATAAACATTGGCTTTTCTCCAAGTCTAACTCTCTCTGCCTTTTTTCACTCAATGTTTTTTTCTTACATTTCTCACTGTAATGCCTTTTTTCATTGAAATAAAGAAGGATTAAACTGAGAAAATAGAATATTCAATTGAGAACCATGAAGGAGAAGAAGGTAATAACTCTGTAAGATATGAGAATCCAAACTTTGTGCTCTCACTCCTTGCTCCAACCCTTAGCCGTTCACCCTTTTAATAGAGGAGTAAAGTTTCCAAAGTTTGAAACTTTGCTTTAGCATATTTGACTTCTTCTCCCCAAAATCAATAATCATCAATTAATTTCTTGTTAAATCTTTAAACTCAAATCAACACTTGTGCAATAATCACATAAGTGTTGATTTGAATTGGTTTATTTGAGTGAAAAAATATTTTTAATAAAAAATAAAATATATATTTTTTAATTTTAAACACTTTTTATACATGTTTAAAAAAATTACTTTTATTAAAAAAATAAATTAATTTTTTTAAAATTCAATAATACTTTGTTTTTTTAGTAAAAAAATAAAAATAAAAATATTTTTAATATTTGAAAACTCTTTTTAAAAAGTCTATCTAAATAAAAAATAGCTTTTGTCTATTAAAAGAATTTTAAAAATAATAAATAAGTACTATTTTCAAAAGTCAATCCGAACTGATCCTAAATCATAAGTATAATTTGTTATCTAGGGCATGGAAGAATTACCCATGTAATTGACTTGTTCATGAGGAGTTTGCTCATACCTAAAGTTTTCGAACTAAGATGCTCCAACACTCATATCAAAAGAAGAATCTTGGGTAGCAACAGAGGAGACTTGCATATCTCCTAAATGTTGAGTGATGGTGGCTTTTTGTTGAGACATGACTTTGTTTTAAGCCAAAATAACATCCAAGACATCCAACTCCATAACACCTTTTTTCACAGTTCTCTTTGAGGAGTATAAGTACTGATTATTGACCACCATCTCTATCAAATTCAAAGCATCATTAGTGGTCTTCATATGCAAGAAACCTCCTGCAGAGTTATCCAGAGAGAGTCCAGAAGCCGGAGTGATACCATCATAGAAAATCTGTAATTGTACCCAATTTGCAAACAGGTTTAGAGGGCACTTCCTTATCATAGCTTTGTATCTCTCCCATGCTTTATAGAGAGACTCTCATTCAAGCTGTCTAAATACCAGTCTTCAGCTTAGTCAACCTCTGGGACAGAAAGAATTTGGTTAAAAACTTACTAACCAAATCTGCCTAACTTGCTATACTCTCCTTAGGTTATGTCTCAAGCCACTGATTGGCTCGGTCCTTAGCAGCAAAAGGGAATAGCATCAACTTATAGACTTCAGTGAAAATTCTATTGATTTTGATTGTATTACAAATCCTTAAAAAATTGGATATGAAAAGATTAAGATCCTCCTGCGAGCTTCTACTGAATGGACAACTTTGCTGAACTAATGATATAAGTTGAAGCTTCAACTCAAAGTTGTTCTCATGCACCGTTGGTGGTACAATACTTACCACACAACTCCTGGGATTAGGGTTAGTATAAAATCCCATAGTTCTTCTAACAAACAGGGCATTGTTGGAGTTATTGACCACAAGATTTTCAGTTTTCTTAGCCATATTGAATCCAGCTTCCTCTTTAGACCCGTCCCCAATGACCTTGTGAACTTCTTGAGCCCTAGCTTGCTTTCTTTGCTTCTGAAGAGTCCTTTCAATCTCAAGGTCGTATAAAAATGGCTTTTTATCCCTGTTCCTCTGCATAAACAATTAGAATAAAGAAAAGTGGGATTCTCAACGTCACAGTGAAGAGAATCCCAGTGTGGTACATGAAAAATAGAATAAAAAGAACTAAAGTAATTAAAGAGAAATGGGCAAAAATTAAAAGAAAAATAGACTAGAACAAACGAAAATAAATAAAACAAGGAATAAGGATAAGCTAGAATAAACCAAAATAAAATAAATAAACTATAAACTAAACAAGAATTAAAATAGAAAAAATGTCCAATCTGGGTAACTAATCAACCGGAAGTTGTTAGTCACAGTTAATCCCTGATAATGGCGCCAAAAACTTGGTGCAAAATTTATAGTCCACAACTTACCAGCAAGTGCATCGGGTCGTACCAAGTAATAACTCACGGTGAGTGAGTGTCGATCCCACGAGGATTAATGGACTCAGTGAGCAATGGTTGATTAGCTATTCTAGTTAGACGAATTGAAATAAGATTTTTGGTTGTCAAATATCATAAAAGGCAATAAATTAAGAAAACAAACAATGAACGGTTGAGAAAATAATATGAGAATGGAGTTAAGGCTTTGAAAATGTTTAAATGTCCGGATTAATATTCAATTTCAACTACCTTGATCATGCAATTATTATGTTTACAACAAATCCCAAGTGAATAAATTCCTATTCCTAAGCAATCCAATCTCCTCTGATATAACCGGCAGTTAATCCTTTGATAACTCAATTATATCAGAAGGTTAAGTCTAATTTCCATTTTATAAGCCACACAACCCTAAGAATCCTAAAGTAGAATGCAGTTATATGTCACGTACCACATTAAGTCCAAATAATTAGAAGTTATGAGGAGTTGACTTCAAGCTATAATTCTAATAATATAACTTTTTCAAGACTCAAATAGAATTCACGTAGAATTAGAGTTATTTCCCAATAATCACTAATTCCTAGGATGAAGAACGAAACCAATCTTTAAATAATAATCAAAGAATTAATCATGAGTAAAAGAACAAATATTTATTAATCCAATCAAGTAAATAGAGCTCCTAGCCTTAACTGTAACACCCCGTTACCCTAAGCCTTGCCTCTAGCCATAAAGCAAAGGATAACAAGACGTCATGATAGTTCTAAAGCTCATACATTAATAAATATAAAAGAAAATTGTAATACTAGGAGCCCGATGAAGGAGTAAAGTTACATACAATATATATAAGTATGATAAATAAAAGAACTCTAGTCGTAGCCCGCGGAGTTTAGGCCGACTGGTTACATACAGAAAATACATAATTTTTAAGTTAAAATAGCTTATACAGCTTATCTCTCAAAGTAAGCCTTTAAGGCAACAGAGTTTAATAAAAAAAAGTGAGAGAACTATAACATAATAACAAAACACAAAGATAACATAAGATCCTCCACTCTACCACCATCCACAAACTCACCGAGGTGGGTTGCGACCTGCATCTGAAAAACAACAATAACATACGGTATGAGAACCGGAGGTTCTCAGTATGGTAACAGTACCCAATATATAAGATATAGGGTTCTGGGATGCCAAAGGCAATCCTAGAACTTCACATCACAGATATTCAAGCTTAACAAAACAAATAACTTAAACTATAAGCCATAAATAGTGTTATCTAAACTTAGGGAATCTCTAACTAATTCTAATCACACCGGTGTATTCTACAGCCTTTGCCAACCTAACCTCCGTGTGATCCCATCGCCAGGGTCTTTCGATCCTCCTTGACGCTAGTAAAACACATTTACTACAAATAAGTAAAGCACAATTAATATTCAAGTATAACAGGTAAATCAACTAGCATATAGATATGTTATTCAAATAGGCATACTCAAGTAATCAAAGCAAACAAGCAAATAGATGATGCATATGATGAATGTCTATCCTATTTTGGATCGGGATATCACTTGTCGGTTCAAAATGCCAACCCAACATCCTCGGATGTTGCTTTTCTGCCACACCCATGGATATAGTGCCCTGCTCACTATTTCTAGTGCCTAGCACTTATCTTGCGCCCCGTGAATTATAGTGCCCGGCACACTCTTTTGAGTTATAGTGCCCAAGTTCACTCTGGCAGCAGAAAGGTTATGTGAGCGAGAGACTGCCACAGTCCTCACATCTCAATATAGGTAGGAGACTGCCTCAGCGCATACACCAGCACGGCTACCTCAGACAAGCGGGAAACTACCATAACCCTTGTCCAAGGCGCACAGCGACTTGCCAATCATACAATTTAGTAACACGGCATGACTCATAGCACAATTCCATTTATACTCATTCCATTAACCATAATCCTTCATTAATATATCAAGTTCTTCATCAACCCAGCTCCCCATTAGTTAACAAGACAAAAACACCCAACAGACATACTAAGCCTAAGTCACTGTCTTTTAAAACCCGTAAATAAATCTATTAATCTCAAACATAAACTCATCTATACTAGTCTTAGGGCCTAAGTACTATTTACAAGTCTTAAGGAGAAGTTAAAAAAGTTAGAAAAGCTAGAGAGAAGAAAAATCATATTTTTCAGCAAAACATGGTGTATGCGCACGCATGCCCAAGTATGCGTACACACACTTTAGTTTTGAACCATCATGCGTACACATACCATAAGTTTGTGTACGCATACCTGCTTTTGGCCCATCTCGTGTATGCATACATAGGCCGCGTATGCATGAGGGACTGGCAGAGACGCACGCCTGCGTATGGGGTGCTTGCATACGCATGCCATCCTAGAATTGCAAAATTCAGTAAAGTTGCAGAATCAGTTTTAAACACCAAAATTTAAATGTTTATAACTTCCTCTGCAATAATTTATTTTCATCAAACTTTATACCAATTTAAAGATCTTTAAATGAACTTTAATTTAAGATAAATTTTAACCAATTTCGAAAACAGAAGCACAAGTTATGATCTGTCAAAGTTCACCAAAAATTAATTTTTACAAAAAATTTGCTAGGTTCTCAAACTTCCAAAATTCACAATCAAACCAAGTCAAAGCCTATTCAAGTTCACCACAAAACGCTATTGAATACTATCCTTTACATTTCCATCATAATCCAATCAATTCAACTTCTAATTTAATCAAGTCACACACCACAAATTCAACAATTCCATAATTTCCTCATCAAGACTCCAACATCACAACTTTAACACAACCCCACTACTCATAAGCATCACTTGTCATACCTCAACATCAACAAACATCATAGTTTATTATCCTTCCACAGAATCATTATTATTCAACATCATCATTCACCAACATCTATATACATGTCATCCTATTCAAACTCATACCACCTCCATCTAAACCACAATCAAACATAGCATTTATATACAATTAATCCTACAACCACATCATTCAAACTATCTTAAAGGCCACTAGTGTAAGTTTCACGAAACATTATATACTACATAAAGAAAACCGAAGCTATAACTTGGCCGATTATCCTCCACGCACAAAACCACTTCACCACAAACTTTCAAGACTTCACTCAACACCAAACAACACCAAGAACACTCTATATCATGAAAAACAACAAGAATCAAAGCTAGGATTTATAATATTCAACTAAACACAAGGCTTTAGTGATATCTTATCTTGTCCAATGAGTTTTTGGGTAAAACCCACTACTCACCTAAGCTAGATTACACCTAAACAACAAGAATACAAAAAAATTCAACAATCCAAAAGCCCATTTTTGAAAATGACATAGGGCAGAGAAAATGGGAAGGAAAGAGTGAGTTCCTTACCACTTTGATTAGATAAAAACGAAGAGATTGACGAGAGCTTCACGTGGCCGCAACGGCTTGTCAATCAGAGCACCGTAGCTCAAGATACGGCTCAAAGAATGAGAAGATGAATAGTGCTCCTCTTTTTCCTCTCTTCTCTCAAAACCAGCGCCCTTCCTCCCTCTATGTGCTGAAAATGAGTTTTCTTGGCTCATTTAAGGCTTTATATATGTTAGGATTCGGCCCAACTTGGGCCCAGTCCAACCGCGTAGAGTTTTTGGTTCGTTTGGCTCAATTTTAGGCCAAACCTTTAGATAAGTGCCTAGTTTGCTATTTCAAATACTTTTCTAAGGTTTTCTTTTGTTTTATTCTCTCACGCAGTATTGGACAGACTTAAGCCGGTACTGCCAACTAATCTACTAGTACGCATTTTTACGCAAAAATTTCAAAAGAGAATATTTTCCCACTCATAAAAATCTACTAAATCCGAATCTCACATTTATATTTTAAAGAAAATAATTGTATATTTTTGAACCTATTCAAAGCATTTAATTATTCTATTCTACTTAAGTGGCTTTCGCTGCGTTACTCTGATCATTCGTCAACGCGAATCCGAATCCTTCGGCTATATCCACTAGAATATTCCTTTCCCATAGTTTACTTCCAACAAAATCCTAAGCTACAGTCCTAACGGCGAATTTCCAAAAGATAGAAATAAGCTACTCTTAGGCCCATGCAACATATTATAATGAAAGCATATGCTTACCTTTCCTTGGAGGATCAAACCCTATCGCATCATGAGGATCCAAAGTAAACACCCAACCCAATTACTGATTCTGGCCTACTTCTTGGTTCTTCCACTGACGGCAATCCCTGGTAATATGTCCAGGTAGTCCACAGTTAAAGCATATTCCTCTTTCCCATGTCTGACAGAACTGGTCACAGTTAGCTCCTCTGAAGTTGCTTTGAGTCTAAGGACGCTGAGGTGCATGCCCATCCCTCTTGAAGTTTTCCACGTAATTTCAGTGTCTCAGCACTAAACGCCAGTGATTAGGTATTTAGCGCTAGGTGTCTAGAGTCCAGGAATGCATTACGAAGTCTTGGGTGCCAATTAAGCTCTTGAGGTCGTGCATACGCGCAACACATGTGTACGCACGAGCTTCCTTTTCTTCTCCAATGATGCGTACGCATGGATGATGCATACACATGGTCCTCTTTTTTTCCTTAATGACTTTTTCTCCAATTATTCACCAGAATACTACCTGAAATCAATCGAAAGCCATAAAACTCAAAGTAGTATCCAATGGGTGCTAATCCAATAAAATTCTCTAAGAAATCAATGGAAAAACTATATAAATCACATAGAAAAGATACAAATGATGCTCACGCATCAATAACTAACAATAGGAATAAGGCTTGGATTTTCTATCTTCATCTATCTAGAATCTCAACTAGCTTTTTTACTTGACACCATATATGTTTATATCAAAATTAGCCATTAACAGCATAGAATATAGATTTAAATATAAGATATGTTTTAAAATGAACTAAACTACACATGTAGTTATACATAAATATATGGTGATTGATTTTAGTGACTAATTTTGCTATACACCTAGAATTTTAATTTTATTTTCTAATAAGTGACAAACAATGATTGTATTTGATCTATTTTTGGTGAAAATATTTAAAAAGTTACTTAAAAGATATATTTAAAAAATTGATGAAAAATCCAATTTCTATACCATTTTTTCAAATTTCGTTTTTAAAAGTTTTTGCCATTCATATAAAAAAAAAGGTAAAAATTATTCAATTTTTTTTAACTAAGATAGGTAGATATTTCATTTCATAAGAAAAGAAAGAAAGGTCCACAATTGGATAATGCATCACAATCAAGTAACAAGGAGTGGAAACTTCCCAAAAAGCCTTAAAGCCACAAACATAAAACTCTAAACTTAATAATAAAAGAAAAGAACCATTACAGCTAATGCTTTATTTCACTTTTGTAGCATTCAAGGAGAAGGTAACAGCAATTGGAAAAACTTTCTAGGAAGGTTTCCAACTTGAAACAAAAATTTTTTAGCTGTCATTTTCTGGCCTTAAAAAACAAATTGATTCCTAGCGAGCCAAAGATTCCAGATTGTGTTCCCAAATTGGAAGAAGAGGTGAGATTTGAGCTTTAAGTTAATCCTCTGAAAACTTTATTCTAACCATTTCTATGGGGTTTGGTCTTGTAGGAATGATGGAACTAGGTGTTTGGTGCATGAAAACGAAACTCGCACAACTGAACCGGCAAATGCATCGGGTCGTCCAGGTAATACCTCAGCTGAGTGAGGGTCAATTCCACGAGAATTGCCGAATTGAGTAATCAGTGGTTATCATGCAGTTCTTAGTCAGGTGAATAGAAAGTTGATTATTGTTGTTGCAGGTACATAAACAAAACAATAACGAAAGCAATAAAGAATTAACGTAGAAACAATAGTAAGAAATCAGTAAAGGCCTCGGAGATGCTTGTTTTTCTGGGTTAATACTTCTTACTGACTACTTTAACAATGAGTAATTCATTCAATGGCAAGGCTGTAAGTGATTAAGCCAGGGCCAGTGGTCATTAATCTCCTCTATCTAAACCAAATACCAGGACATTGATCCTTCAATTTGGAAGAGGGTGACGCTCACGCAATTCAATCCCTTGTTGATCCTACTCAAAATGCTACAAATAAGGTCGGATCTTCCGGATCAGAGAATGAAGCTCTATGATTCTAGCCTTGTTGCCACAAAAGCCTCAATTACCCATGACTAACGAGATTTTATGTCACATATCTCAATTAGTCCAGATAACTTGTTGGAATCTATGATGCATTCATAAACTGCAGTTCAATACTATCCCATCAAGAACTCGCAAGAACACATGTAGAATAAGGGGTCATACGCCAGTTTCACCCTAGATTCATAAGGATGAAGAATGACAATGCATCATAGAATGGTGTCAAACATGCATTAAAGTAGAAAAGTAATTGTATTAATCCATAGGAATGAGCAGAGCTCCTATTCTTAACCTAGGAGGTTTAGCCGCTTATAATTTACAGAAAATAGCATGAAAAGGTCTGAATGTGCAAAAGTTCCCTAACAAGGGTGATCCTTATTCTATATATACTAATAACTAGACCTAAAAAGATATTAATAATAATTAAAAATTACAAAAAAAGAAATAAACTAAGCTAAAGGTGCGAAATTCCACTTCTAGGCCCACTTGGTGAGTATTTGGGTTGAGCTTGGCGTCCAACTTGAAGGAGTGGGTGTTCAGGGGTAAATGCCATGCCTTGAGCTCCCTTGGTGGCATTGAACGGTGGGTTTGGGCGTTCAACGCTGGCTTTAGTCCTTCATAGGTGTTGAACGCTAGAAACGGGATAAGTTGGGCATTCAACGCCCATTTTGGGCCGTCCAATCCAAAGATAGGAATAAACCATTATATATTGCTGGAAAGCCCTGAAAGTTAGCTTTTGATGTAACAACCTCCCTTCACCCCTTCTAGAAACAAAATCAAATTCGAATTTTGAAAATCAGTTAGGAAATGGGTTTAGAATTTTGAATTATGGATAGGAATCTAATAACTGCCCTTCTTTTGAATTTAAAATTATCCCAACCACCTTACCACTAAAAGTATATAAATAGGGTACACCCATAGGTAGAAGATCACTCCTCTCAAACACTAATCCTTCCCCTTCTCCCTCTATGCAAATATTCCCTGTGCAAACACAAGAGGCAAGCTCATAGGCAATAAAAGAGGTGTTAAAAAAAGAGTAGGGAATTATACTTTTCTTACTTTTATGTTGGCATGTAGTATGCTCTAAATTATTTTCTTTCCATCTATGCATGGCTACCATCTTTATGTGTCTTTTGGCTTTAATGATCCCTTACTTATCTTTCATCCACATTAATCATGATTATCTATTATATCACTCATGCCCTCTTGATTTATATCCCATATTTTCTATGTGCATTTACATGACCTTTTATACCATCATACTATTATTCCTTTAACGTTGAGAGTACATACCCCTTTATAATGTTTTCTTTAATCACCCTAATTTTTACTATGTGCATTTACATGACCTTTTATTCCATTATATTTTTATTATTCCTTTAATGTTAAGAGTACATTTTTTTCTATATCTTGTTTAGTATACTCTATTCTATTATGTGCAACTAAATGACCTCTTATATCATTATGTTATTATTACTCCTTAAAATTTAAAGAAAAAGGTATATGCTTCCTTATAATATTTTGTTCAACTATTTAACATACCCCATTCTTACTATGTGCACTTAGATTGTATTTTATACATTATATTACTAATATCTTCTAAGGGTCAAGAGTACATGTTTCCTTAAAATTGTTTTATTCAACTAATTAATATCCCCTATTTTATTACATGGAATTATATTAACTTTTAAACCATTAGATTAATAATATTTGTTTGAGTTAAGAGTACATGCCCCCTTATAACTATTCAACTATTTAAAATATCCTATTTTTTTATAAATGAACACTTATGTGATATTGTATACACTATATTATTAATATCCCTCTAGGACCGAGAGTACCTACTTTCTTATAATATCATTATTCAACATGCTCATTTTATTATGGTATATGTCCCACCTCTTGCATGATCTATTTTTGTATGATATATTCTCGCATGAGTCTCTTCTTGTGTATACCTAAACAACCCTAATTGTAAATTAATCTGAGGGGATGATCCTTCGGTAAGGGAAGATGACCCCCAAAGACAAGATAATCAAGATGATCCTTCGGTAAGGGAAGGTGATCGAATCGAGATGATCCTTCGGTAAAGGAAGGTGATCGACAAACTTTTGGGAACCTTCGGTAAGGGAAGGGGACTCCCATCAATTTTATATAATAAGATATCCTTGTTGATATAACACTTTTCTTGTGTATGTCTAAATAACCTTGATTGTAAATTGAACTGAGGGAATGATCCTTCGGTAAGGGAAGGTGACCCCCAAAGACAAGATATTGAGATGATCTCTCAGTAAGGGAGGGTGATCGATCGAGATGATCCTTTGGTAAGGGAAGGTAATCGCTAAGACATTCGAGATAAGAACCTTCGGTAAGGGAATGAGACTCTCATTTATATCGGTTTGAGCTCAATACCTTTCATACAAGTTATAATTTAAGGAAAAGAGAAAGTATAAGGCAAAGTTTGATCATGATGATGTTTTTTTCTAAAGATTTATTTATGAACATGTTGACGTTTCATATGTTACTATTCTTCTATTTTTCATATGTGCTTTCCTTTTTACCTATGTTCTTTACAAGAAAGAATCATATTACATGCCATATCGTACGGCTTCTTTTAAAATCTCGCACGTGGGCTGGAGATAGGCATGGAGGTGTTACATAGCACTCCTAATGAGACCTTAAGTTCTCATCCCTTTTCTTTTCCCATACTGTCTCCAGGGGAACATGGCACGGCGAATAGAGATGACGCAGTGTCCCCTGAAGGTAACCTCTGAGTACGACCCCTCGAAGCACGCGTGGGTAGTTACGACCACTACTACCATGCTCCAAACTATCTACTTAGGTCGAGACTTCGTGGTGAAAGAATCACAGCTGCCCGTCATAACCTTCCTAGATAAGAACGCTTCAGCATTCAAGAAACGGTCATCCGAAGTAGTGCATCTCGAATCAGATTCCGAGACGGAGGAAGAAGAATCCGACAACCTTGACCAGGAGAAAAAAACCATGGAGGAGGATCCGGAGGAGGATTCGAATCCTTGCGAAAGTCCAAAGGTGGAATACGTACCCTATTCACCCACCTCGGCACCTCGTCGAGTCTTAGTTCATCCTACATAACGGAACTGGATCTTCACTACGCGGAAAGGTGTTGGAGGAAGACCACTGGTACCCTGATTCGTGAATAACTGAAGGGTCCCGATCAAGGATAGGATGGGACACAAGTATAGGAGCCTCTTCGACGAAATTAGTTAGGACGTATTAGTTTATTTGTTATAATTACCTCGAAACATTTTACTTTGAACCATACTCATGGATAAGTTATTATTTCATATTTATTATATTCACTTCCATCGTTTTAGTGCTACTCGTTTTCCCCTTCACGCGTACTTCCTCCTCCCTTGCATAACGATTAAGTTCATTTTCTATCTCTATCAAGTGTGGCACCTTATTTAAAGACCTACATGGATAGGATTTAACTTAGGGTGTTACATTAATGGTATCTGAGCAAAGTCGATCCTAGGGATCCTATCTTAGGAAGTATAACTAATAAAACTTCTCCCTATGGTTATCCTTGAACAGGAAACCTATGGCAAGCCGTGGACACCCACGTGGCTCGAGCTCGAGCTCCGCAAATCTAGCAAAGAACATGAAGGAGATGGCCAAGGCAATGAAGGAGCAGGCCCATGCCACCACTCTGATGGCCCAACAACTGTCCACTCGGGACAGGGATTCCAATATCCCCAGGCTGGAGGCGGGATAGACCCATACAAATTTTGCTGACTTCAAGAAGATTGGTCCATGGTGCACGAAAATTACTTTCACAATATGTAATTCCGCACAACTAACGAGCAAGTGCACTGTGTCGTCCAAGTAATATCTTACGTGAGTAAGGGTCGAATCCCACGGAAATTGTTGACTTGAAGCAAGCTATGATTATCTTATTAATCTTTGTCAAGATACCAATAGGGTTCTTTAGTTTCAATTGTAAAAAGTGAAAGTGCATAAAATAAGTAATTGTTACGCAGTAATGGAGAATATGTTGGGGTTTTGGAGATGCTTTGTCTTCTGAATCCCATAAACATAATGCTTTCTCACTTTCAAACATGCAAGGCTCCTTCCATGGCAAGCTGCATGTAGGGCGTCACCGTTGTCAATGGCTACTTCCCATCCTCTCAGTGAAAATGGTCTAAATACTCTGTCACAGCACGGCTAATCATCTGTCGGTTCTCGAGCATGTCGGAATAGGATCCATTGATCCTTTTGCGTCTGTCACTACGCCCAACACTCGTGAGTTTGAAGCTCGTCACAGTCATCCAATCTCTGAATCCTACTCGGAATACCACAGACAAGGTTTAGACTTTTTGAATTCTCAAGGATGCTGCCAATGGATTCTAGCTTATACCATGAAGATTCTGATTAAGGAATCTAAGAGATACTCATTCAATCTAATGTAGAACGGAGGTGTTTGTCAGGCACACGTTCATGGGTTGAGAACGCTGATAGAAACAAGCGTGTTTGAATGGAAAACAGAAATCATTGCATTAATTCATCGACATGCTGCAGAGCTCCTCACCCCCAACAATGGAGTTTAGAGACTCATGCCGGAAAAAGGTACAAAGTTCAGATCTAAAATGTCATGAGATACAAAATAAGTCTCTAAAAGTTGTTTAAATACTAAACTGGTAACCTAGGTTTACAGAAAATGAGTAAACTAAGATAGATGGTGCAGAAATCCACTTCTGGGGCCCACTTGGTGTGTGCTGGGGCTGAGACTTGAGCTTCTCACGTGCCTGGGCTTTTTCTATAGTTAAACGCCTGGTTGTAACCTATTTCTGGCGTTTAACTCTAACTTGCAACCTGTTTCTGGCGCTGAACGCCAGAATGCAACATGGAACTGGCGTTAAACGCCAGTTTACGTCATTTATCTTCGCGTAAAGTATGGACTATTATATATTACCGGAAAGCCCTGGATGTCTACTTTCCAACCCAATTAAGAGCGCGCCAATGGGACTTATGTAGCTCCAAAAAATCAATTCCGAGTGTAGGGAGGTCAGAATCCAACAGCATCAGCAGTCCTTTTTCAACCTAAATCAGATTTTTGCTCAGCTCCCTCAATTTTAGCCAAAAAATACCTGAAATCACAAAAAAACACAAAAACTCATAGTAAAGTCCAGAAATATGAATTTTGCCTAAATATAGAATGCCCAAAAATACACAAACCCACGGAGATTATTGGTTTGAAGCAAGCTATGTTTATTTTATTATTCTTAGTCAGGATTTCAATTAAAATTATCAGTTTGAATTATTAGAAAAATAAAAGAGCGTGAATTAATTACTTGTAATGCAGTAATGGAGAATATGTTGGAGTTTTGGAGATGCTTTGTCTTCTGAATTCCTGTAATGTAATATTCAACTCAATTCCAAAGTGCAAAGTTCCTTCCATGGCAAGCTGTATGTAGGGTGTCACCATTGTCAGTGGCTACCTCCCATCCTCTCAGTGAAAACGGTCCAGATGCTCTGTCACAGCACGACTAATCAGCTGTTGGTTCTCGATCATGTTGGAATAGGATCCATTGATCCTTTTTGCGTTTGTCATCACGCCCAGCAATCGCGAGTTTGAAGCTCGTCACAGCCATTCAATCCTTGAATCCTACGTGGAATACCACAGACAAGGTTTAGACTTTCCAGATCCTCAAGAGTGGCCGCCAACACCAAACTTAAACTGTTGCTTGTCCCCAAGCAACTAGAAGAATAAAATAGGATAAAAAGAAGTTAAGAAGCAATAATATCTCAGAGTTTCAAGTGAGGCTCAGGTTTTAGTTAGATGAGCGGGGCTAGTAGCTTTTTGTTTCTGAATAGTTTTGGCATCTCACTTTATCCTTTGAAATTCAGAATGATTGGCATCCGTAGGAACTCAGGATTCCGATAGTATTATTTATTTTCCTAGTGTAGTATGTTGATTCTTGAACACAGTTACTTTATGAGTCTTGGCCGTGGCCCTAAGCACTTTGTTTTCCAGTACTACCACTGGATACATAAATGCCACAGACACATAATTGGGTGAACCTGTTCAGATTGTGACTTAGCTTTGCTAAAGTTTCCAATTGGAGGTATCCAGAGCTCTTATGCACACTCTTTTGCCTTGGATCACGACTTTAACCACTCAGTCTCAAGCTTTTCACTTGGACCTGCATACCACAAGCACATGGCTAGGGACAGCTTGATTTAGCCGCTTAGGCCTGGAATTACTTCCTTGGGCCCTCCTATCCACTGATGCTCAAAGCCTTGGATCCTTTTCACCCTTGCCTTTTGGTTTTAAGGGCTATTGGCTTTTTTCTTTTTCTTGATCTAATGATTCCTTGTAAAAAATTTTTTCACTGCTTTTTCTTGCTTCAAGAATCAAATTCATGATTTTTCATATCATCAATAATATTTTTCGTGTTCCTCATTCTTTCAGGAGCCAACATTCGTAAAATTTAAGATACAAATTATGCACTGTTCAAGCATTCATTCAGAGAACAAAAGGTGTTGCCACTACATATAATTAATTATAATTTTATTATTAAGAACTCGAAAAATATAAATTACTTCTTTATTCTAATTATCTACTATTTTATTCATGTTTGATGATGATGAGAAAAATAAATTATAACTTAATTGAAAATAAAACCAGAATAGATATGCTAATTACTACTACTACTGTATAACTTCTAAGGTAAATTCCTATAATAACACTATCACAGAGTTAAAGCTAAAATTAGAACTCAACAACCTGTATTTTGGGAAGTGGATGTTCCTTTGATATGTGGGGTGCTTGGTCCTTCAAGGATTAATTTCTGGCGCTTCAGCTCCCTTAAGTCACGCCCTTGCTCTTCTTGTTCCCTAAGCAATTTGCAAAGCATGCTACTTGGATTGTTCTGTTCTTCCTTTATTTGGTTCATAACTTCTTGCAACTTAGAAACAGATGCCTCAAGATGTTCCCAATATTCGAATTGAGGAAGTTCTGGGAGGAATTCTTGTGCTCTCCTCTTGATTGGATCATCCTGCAGCTATTGTCTTTCCATTGATATTTTAGTGATTGGTCGCTCAACTGAGATATACTCAGTTATTCCCATCTTCACTCTGGCATCTCTGCAGAGCATAGAAATTAAGCTTGGATAGGCCAATTTGGCATCCTTGGAGTTCTTGTTTGCTATTTTGTAGAGTTCACACGAGATTAGTTGATGAACTTCTACTTCTCTTCCCAACATGATGTAGTGAATCATTACTGCTCTTTTAACAATAACTTCAGAACGGTTGCTGGTGGGCAATATAGAACGCCCAATAAAGTCCAGCCAGCCTCTAGCAACTGGTTTGAGATCTTCTCTCTTGAGTTGATTTGGGATGCCAGTGGCGCTGGTGGTCCACCTGGCTCCAGGGATGCATATATCCTCTAGAATCTTGTCCAGGCCTTTGTTTACCCTCATCATTCTCCTATTAAAGGAGTCTGGGTCATCTTTCAGTTGAGGAAGCTTAAAGATCTCCCTCATTTTGTCAGGATGGATGTGAACAATCTTTCCTCTGACTAAGGTCCGATGGTCATAGAGGGCAGCTCCAATTATTCTTTGCCTGTCTGTCTGCCACAGATTAGCATAGAACTCCTGAATCATATTCCTTCCCACTTTTGTTTCAGGATTAGCTAGGATTTCCCAGTTCCTGTTTCGAATTTGTTCTTGGATCTCCGGATATTCATCTTCTTTCAGATCGAACTTGACTTTCGGGATCACTGATCTTAGACCCATTATTTTGTAGTAATGGTCTGAATGTTCTTTAGTCAAGAACTTCCCTTGATTCCAAAGTGGTTTTGGAATACTCTCTTTCTTGCCTCTTGGGGTGGGTTGTTTTCCTTTAGGGGCCATGATCAAAGTGAGTATGTTTTTGTGATCACGGATAAGCACACCAAACTTAGAGGTTTGCTTGTCCTCAAGCAAAAGAAAAGAAAGGAGAGGGATGGGAGGAGAGCAAGTGTGGAATGGTGGATGATGAGAGGGGCGTCGAATGTGGATATAAAGGGAGGGAAGGTGGGTTTCGAAAATTAGAAGAAAAGATAAGATAGAAGATATGATTTATAAAAGATAAATATGATAAGAAAAAAATATAATTAAAAAATTGTTAATGATATTTGGAAAAGATAAATTTTAATTTTAATTTTGAAAGAAGATTTTTAAAAGATAATTGAGTTTTGAAAAACTTAAAAAAAACGTTGGATTGGATTGGAAAACAATTTGTCTTTATGGATTAAGATGCATTTAATATTTTTGAAAAAGGATTTTAGAAATTAGGGTTTTTAGAAATTAGGATTAAAATTTTTGGAGTTGAAGGATGATATTTTGAAACATGTTTATGCAAGAAATCATGAATTGAAATATAAAAATTAGAAAATTTGTGAAGAAAAATGAATTTTACCTCCTCCCCACCATTCTGGCGTTAAACGCCCAAACGCTGCATGTTTTGGGCGTTTAACGCCCAATTGCTGCTTCTCCTGGGTGTTCAACGCCCAGCTGTTGCTTTTTTCTGGCGTTGAACGCCAGGAAGTCCTTTGTCACTGGGCGTTTTTCTGAACGCCCAGGATGCTGTCAATCTGGCGTTAAACTCCCAGAAGATGCACCTTTCTGGCGTTTAACGCCCAGATGGCTACCCTTACTGGCGTTGAACGCCCAGTGGGTGCTTCTTTTGGGCGTTCAACGCCCAAACTGTTTCTTACTGGCTTTTTCACGCCAGTGAGCTTCCAAATTCCCTTGTAACTTTGTGAATTCAAGCAATTGCTATTTTACCTTGAAGATACTTTGACATATACCTGTAAAAATCAATTAATTAACAAATAAACTTTGTAAATGGCTGGGTTGCCTCCCAGCAAGCGCTTCTTTATTGTCATTAGCTGGACTATTACTGAGCTTTAATCAAGCCTCAGTTTTGAGCATTCTTGCTCAAAATTGCCTTCAAGATAATGTTTGACTCTCTGTCCGTTAACAATGAACTTTTTATTAGAATCATTATCCTGAAGCTCTACGTATCCATATGGTGATACGCTTGTGATCACATATGGACCTCTCCACCGGGACTTCAATTTCCCGGAGAATAATTTGAGCCTAGAATTAAATAGCAGAACTTTCTGCCCTGGCTCAAAGACTCTGGATGACAATTTCTTATCATGCCATCTTTTTGCTTTCTCTTTGTATATTTTTGCATTCTCGAAAGCATTGAGTCTAAATTCCTCTAGCTCATTTAACTGGAGCAATCGTTTTTCTCCAGCTAACTTGGCATCAAGGTTTAGGAATCTGGTTGCCCAGTAGGCCTTATGTCCCAGTTCCACTGGCAAGTGACATGCCTTTCCATACACAAGCTGGTATGGAGAGGTCCCTATAGGGGTCTTGAATGCTGTTCTGTATGCCCACAGAGCATCATCCAAGCTTCTTGCCCAATCCCTTCTACGGTTAATTACAGTCCGTTCCAGGATTCTTTTGAGTTCTCTATTTGAGACTTCAGCTTGCCCATTAGTCTGTGGGTGATATGGAGTGGCCACCCTGTGGCTAACTCCATAACGAACCAAAGCAGAATAGAGCTATTTATTGCAGAAATGAGTGCTCCATCACTGATTAGTACTCTAGGGGTGCCAAATCTGCTGAAGATGTGTTTCTGTAGGAATTTTAACACTGTCTTAGTGTCATTAGTGGGTGTAGCAATAGCTTCTACCCATTTGGATACATAATCCACTGCTACCAGAATATAAGTGTTTGAGTATGATGGTGGGAAAGGTCCCATGAAGTCAATACCCCATACATCAAACAATTCAATCTCCAAGATCCCTTGTTGAGGCATGGCATAACTGTGAGGCAGATTGCCAGATCTTTGGCAACTGTCGCAATTAAGCACAAACACTCGGGAATCTTTATAGAGAGTAGGCCAGTAGAAGCCACATTGGAGGACTCTTGTGGCTGTTCGCTCACTTCCAAAATGTCCTCCATACTGTGATCCATGGCAGTGCCATAGGATCCTCTGCGCTTCTTCTTTAGGCACACATCTACGGATTACTCCGTCTGCACATCTCTTGAAGAGATATGGTTCATCCCAAAGATAGTACTTTGCATCCGTGATCAACTTCTTTGACTGCTGCCTATTGTACTCTTTGGGTATGAACCTTACTACCTTGTAGTTTGCAATGTCTGCAAACCATGGCACTTCCTGGATGGCAAAGAGTTGCTCATCCGGAAAGGTTTCAAAGATCTCAGTAAGAGGGAGGGACACCCCTTCTACTGGTTTTATTCGGGACAGGTGATCTGCTACTTGGTTTTCTGTCCCTTTTCTATCTCTTATTTCTATATCAAACTCATGCAGAAGCAACACCCATCTGATAAGTCTGGGTTTTGAATCCTGCTTTGTGAGTAGATATTTAAGAGCAGCATGATCAGTGTATACAATCACTTTTGATCCTACTAAATAGGATCTAAACTTGTCAATAGCGTAAACCACTGCAAGCAGCTCTTTTTCTGTGGTTGTGTAATTCTTCTGTGCGTCATTTAAAACACGACTGGCATAGTAAATGACGTGCAGAAGCTTGTCATGTTTCTGTCCCAACACTGCACCAATGGCATGGTCACTGGCATCACACATTAATTCAAATGGTAATGTCCAGTCTGGTGCAGAAATGACTGGTGCTGTGACCAGCTTAGCTTTCAGAGTCTCAAACACCCGCAGACACTCCTTATCAAAGATAAATGGCGTGTCAGCAACTAGCAGATTACTTAGAGGTTTGGTGATTTTTGAAAATCCTTTATAAACCTCCTATAGAATCCTGCATGCCTCAGAAAGCTTTTGATTGCCTTAACATTGGCTGGTGGTGGTAATTTTTCAATTACCTCTACCTTAGCTTAATCCACCTCTATTCCTCTGTTCGAGATTTTGTGCCCAATGACAATTCCTTCAGTCACCATAAAGTGACATTTCTCCTAGTTTAAAACTAGGTTGGTCTCTTGGCATCTCTATAGAACAAGTGCTAGATGGTCAAGACAGGAGCTGAATGAGTCTCCAAATACTGAAAAGTCATCTATGAAGACTTCCAAAAATTTTTCCACCATATCAGAGAAAATTGAGAGCATGCACCGTTGAAAGGTTGCAGGTGCATTGCACAAGCCAAACGGCATCCTTCTGTATGCAAATACTCCGGATGGACATGTGAATGCCGTTTTCTCTTGATCTTTTGGATCTACTGCAATTTGATTATAACCTGAATATCCATCCAGGAAGCAGTAGTATTCATGACCTGCTAGTCTTTCTAGCATCTGGTCTATGAATGGTAAAGGAAAATGATCCTTTCTGGTAGCTGTATTGAGCCTTCTATAATCAATACACATACGCCACCCTGTAACTATTCTTGTAGGAACCAGTTCATTTTTTTCATTATGAACCACTGTCATGCTACCTTTTCTTAGGGACGACTTGGACAGGGCTTACCCAGGGGCTATCAGAAATAGGATAAACAATCCCAGCCTCTAGTAATTTAGTGACCTCTTTCTGCACCACCTCCTTCATGGCTGGATTCAGCCGCCTTTGTGGTTGAACCACTGGCTTGGCGTCACCCTCCAGTAAGATCTTGTGCATGCATCTGGCTGGGCTAATGCCCTTGAGATCACTGATGGACCACCCAAGAGCTGTCTTGTGTGTCCTTAGCACTTGAATTAGTGCTTCCTCTTCCTGTGGCTCTAAGGTAGAGCTTATGATTACAGGAAAGGTATCATCTTCTCCCAGAAATGCATATTTCAGGGATGGTGGTAATGGCTTGAGCTCGGGTTTGGGAGGTTTCTCCTCTTCTTGAGGGATTTTCAGAGGTTCTATTATTTTCTCTGGTTCCTCCAGATCAGGCTACACATCTTTAAAGATATCCTCTAGCTCTGATTCGAGACTCTCAGCCATATTGACTTCTTTTACCAGAGAGTCAATAATATCAACGCTCATGCAGTCGTTTTGGGTGTCTGGATGCTGCATGGCTTTGACAACATTCAACTTGAACTCATCCTCATTGACTCTCAGGGTTACTTCCCCGTTTTGAACATCACTGAGGGTTCGGCCAGTTGCTAGGAAAGGTCTTCCCAGAATGAGAGTTGCACTCTTGTGCTCCTCCATTTCCAGCACCACAAAGTCAGTGGGAAAGGCAAATGGCCCAACCTTGACAATCATGTCTTCAATCATGCCTGATGGGTATTTAATGGAGCCATCAGTAAGTTGAAGACATATCCGGGTTGGTTTAACTTCATCAATCAACCCAAGCTTTTCAATAGTAGCTGCTGGTATTAGATTAATACTTGCCCCAAGATCACATAGAGCTTGCTTGGTACAAGTACCTTCTAATGTTCATGGTATCATAAAGCTTCCCGGATCCTTAAGCTTCTCAGGTAAGCTTTTCAGAATGACTGCACTGCATTCTTCAGTGAGGTAAACTTTCTCAGTTTCCCTCCAATCCTTCTTATGACTTAAAATCTCTTTCATGAACTTGGCATAAGAGGGTATTTGCTCAAGTGCCTTTGCAAACGGAATCTTTATTTCAAGAGTCCTGAGATAGTCTGCAAAGCGGGCAAATTGCTTATTCTGTTCCGCTTGGCGGAGTTTTTGAGGATAAGGCATTTTGGCTTTATATTCCTCAACCTTAGTTGCTGTAGGTTTATTGCCTACAGATGTGGGTTGAGAAGCCTTTTTAGAGGGGTTGTTATCAGCACTTGTATGTGTCTGATCTCCCACTGGCGTTTGAATGCCAGGGGTGGAAGCAGGAGTGGCGTTAGACGCCAGCTCCTTATCTGTTTCTGGCATTTGAACGCCAGAACTGTGCTTTCTTTGGGCGTTCAACGCCGATTCATTGCTTGTTTCTGGCGTTGAATGCCAGAACTGAGTATGGTCTGGACGTTCAGCGCCAGCTTTCCACCCATTTTCTGGCTTTTGAACGCCAGAGTTATTCCTCTCTGGGCTCTGACTGTCCTCAGATGGATTTTGGGTGGTTTGCTCATTTCTTAGCTTCCTGCTACCTTGAAGTGAGGTATTTAATATCTTTTCACTTCTTAATTGAACTGCTTGGCATTCTTCTGTTATTTGTTTTGATAACTGCTGTTCTGTTTGCTTCAAATGTACTTCCATATTTTTGTTAGCCATTCTTGTTTCTTGTAGTATCTCCTTGAATTCGGCTAACTATTTTGTTAGAAAATCTAATTGCTAATTGAATTCAGCAGCTTGATCTGCAGGACTGAGTTCAGCAGTTACTGTTTTAGCCTCTTTGTTGATGGAAGATTCCCTGCTTAGGTATAGATGCTGATTTCTGGCAACTGTATCAATGAGCTCTTGAGCTTCTTCTATTGTCTTCCTCATGTGTATAGATCTACCAGCTGAGTGGTCTAGAAAAATCTGAGCTCTTTCTGTAAGCCCATAGTAGAAGATGTCTAATTGCACCCATTCTGAAAACATTTCAGAGGGGCATTTTCTTAGCATCTCTCTGTATCTCTCCCAGGCATCATAAAGGGATTCATTATCTTCTTGTTTGAAGATTTGGATGCTTAGCCTTAGCTGTGTCATCCGTTTTGGAGGAAAATAGTGATTCAGGAATTTTTCTGACAGCTGTTTCCATGTCTTTATGATTTCCTTAGGTTGGTTATTTAACCGCCTCTTAGCTTGGTCTTTTATAGCAAATGGGAACAGTAATAGCCTGTAGACATCCTGATCTACCTCCTTATCATGTACTATGTCAGCAATTTGTAAAAACTGTGCCAAAAACTCTGTAGGTTCTTCTTGTGGAAGACCGGAATACTGGCAACTTTGCTGCACCATGATAATAAGCTGAGGATTCAACTCAAAACCACTAACTCCAATGGAGGGTATACATATACTACTCCCATATAAAGCAGTAGTGGGGTTAGCATATGACCCCAGAGTCCTTCTGGACTGTTCCTTTCCACTTAGTTCCATGATGGAGCAAGGGAGATGATATGTATGTTGATATTATTTATTTTATTAACAATAAAAATTTATTTTCGAAATAATAAAATAAAATAAAATGAAATAAATAAAAAAAAGAAATTGAAAATGTTTTGTGAAAATTTTCAAAAAATTTGAGGAAAAAGAGAAAGTGGTTAGGATATTTTTGAAAAAGATAATAAAAATATATATATATATTAAAAATATTTTTATTTATTATTTTTTTGAATTTTGAATTTTATGATGAAGGAGGAAAACACATAAAAGACACAAGACTTAAAATTTTTGGATCTAATGCTCATTGTTTTCAAAAATTTTGGAGGGAAAATACCAAGGAACACCAAACTTAAAAATTTTAGGATCAAAACACAAAGAAGACTCAAGAACACTTTGAAGATTCACAAGAACACCAAGAACAAAAGAAAGAACACCAAACTTAAAAATTTTAGAAAATCAAAGTAATTTTCGAAAATTATATTAAAATTAATAAGAAAACACCAAACTTAAAGTTTGGCACAAGATTAAATCAAGAAAAATTATTTTTGAAAAAGATTTTAAAAAGAAGATACCCAATTACCAAGAACATAGACCAACGCTCTAGCCAATTGGGCAGTAAATGTAACACTTATTCTGAATAGGTATATTCCTTTTGGAAGACTAATGCTTTGGAAAAACACAAGTGAAAAATCAACAAGAAAAATCAACAAGAACAACTTGAAGATCAAAGAACACAAATTCGAAAATTTAAAAGGAAAATATAAAATATGCAATTGACACCAAACTTAGAGCAAGACACTAACTCACAAAAAATTAAAAATTAATAAGGAAAAATAATATTTTTGAAAAATTTTTGAAGAGAAATTAAAGGACTCAAATTTAATGACTCTATAGCATCAATACTATATTCCTAATCTAAGCAACAAAATAAACCTTTAGTTGTTCAAACTCAAATAATCCCCTGCAACGGCGCCAAAAACTTGATGTACGAAATTATAATCTCAATATTAAAATCAAGATTTCTTATGATCTCGTACTACTAACCAACAAGTGCACTAGGTCGTCCAAGTAATACCTTACGTGAGTAAGGGTCGATCCCACGGAGATTATTAATTTGAAGCAAGCTATGTTTATTTTATTATTCTTAGTCAGGATATCAATTAAAAATTATCAGTTTGAATTATTAGAAAAATAAAAGAGCGTTAAATAATTACTTGTTGTGCAGTAACGGAGAATATGTTGGGGTTTTAGAGATGCTTTGTCCTCTAAATTCCTGCAATGTAATATTCAACTCAATAGCATAATGCAAGGTTCCTTCCATGGCAAGCTCTATGTAGGGTGTCACCGCTGACAATGGCTACTTCCCATCTTCTCAGTGAAAATGGTCCAAATGCTCTGTCACAGCACGGCTAATCATCTGTCGGTTCTCAATCAGGTTGGAATAGAATCCAATGATTCTTTTGCGTCTATCACTAACGCCCAACCTTCAGGAGTTTGAAGCTCGTCACAGTCATTCAATCCCGGAATCCTACTCGGAATACCACAGACAAGGTTAGACTTTCCGGATTCTCATGAATGCCGCCATCAATTCGGCTTATACCACAAAGATTCTGATTACGGAATCTAAGAGATATTCATTCAATCTGATGTAGAACGGAGGTGGTTGTCAGACACACGTTCATGGGTTGAGGAAGGTGATGACAGTGTACACTGACCATGTTGCTCTTAAATATCTACTCACAAAGCAGGATTCAAAACCCAGACTCATAAGATGGGTGTTGCTTCTGCAAGAGTTTGATATAGAAATAAGAGACAGAAAAAGGGACAGAGAACCAGGTAGAAGATCACCTGTCCCGAATAGAACCAGTAGAAGGGGCATCCCTCCCTCTTACTGAGATCTCTGAAAACTTTCTAGATGAGTAACTCTTTGCCATCTAGAAAGTACCATGGTTTGCAGACATTGCAAACTACAAGGCTGTGAGATTCATACCCAAAGAGTATAGTAGGCAGCAATCAAAGAAATTGATCACAGATGCAAAGTACTATCTTTAGGATGAACCATATCTCTTCAAGAGATGTGCAGACGGAGTAATTCATAGATGTGTGCCTAAAGAAGAAGCACAGAAGATCCTATGGCATTGCCATGGATCACAATATGGAGGACATTTTGGAAGTGAGCGAACAGCCACAAGAGTCCTCCAATGTGGCTTCTATTGGCCTACTCTCCATAAAGACTCCCGAGAGTTTGTACTTAATTGTGATAGTTGCCAAAGATCTGGCAATCTGCCTTACAGTTATGCCATGCCTCAACAAGGGATCTTAGATATTGAGTTGTTTGATGTATGGGGTATTGACTTCATGGGGCCTTTTCCACCATCATACTCAAACACTTATATTCTGGTAGCAGTGGATTATGTATCCAAATGGGTGGAAGCTATTGCAGCACCCACTAATGATACTAAGACAGTGTTGAAATTCCTCCAGAAACATATCTTTAGTAGATTTGGTGTCCCTAGAGTACTAATCAGTGATGTGGGCGCTCATTTCTGTAATAAACAGCTTTACTCTGCTATGGTTCGATATGGAGTCAGCCACAGGGTGGCAACTCTATATCATCCACAGACAAATGGGCAAGCTGAAGTCTCTAATAGAGAACTTAAAAGAATCCTGGAATGGACTGTGATTAACCATAGAAGGGATTGGGCAAGAAGCTTGGATGATGCTCTATGGGCATACAGAACAGCATTCAAGACTCCTATAGGGACCTCTCCATACCAGCTTGTGTATGGAAAAGCATGTCACTTGCCAGTGGAACTGGAACATAAGGCCTACTGGGCAACCAGATTCCTAAACCTTGATGCCAAGTTAGCTGGAGAAAAACGATTGCTCCAGTTAAATGAGCTAGAGGAATTCAGATTCAATGCTTTCGAAAATGCAAAAATTTACAAAGAGAAAGCAAAAAGATGGCATGATAAGAAGCTATCATCCAGAGTCTTTGAGCCATGGCAGAAAGTTCTACTATTTAATTCTAGGCTCAGATTATTTCCTGGGAAATTGAAATCCTGGTGAAGAGGACCATATGTGATTATAGGTGTGTCACCATATGGATACGTAGAGCTTCAGGATAATGATTCTAACAAAAAGTTCATTGTTAATGGATAGAGAGTCAAACATTATTTTGAAAGCAATTTTGAGCAAGAGTGCTCAAAACTGAGACTTGATTAAAGCTCAGTAATAGTCCAGCTAAAGACAATAAAGAAGTGCTTGCTGGGAGGCAACCCAGCCATTTTGTTAATTAATTGAAGTTTACAGGTTCATACTAATTATCTTCAAGGTGAAATAGCAATTGCATGAGTTCACAAAGTTACAGAAGGATTCAGAGGATAAAACAGTAAAAAGCTCACTGGTGCGAAAAAGCCAGTAAGAGCTGTTTTGGTCGTTAAACGCCCAAAAGGAACATTTATTGGGCGTTTAACGCTAGTAGAGATAGCCATCTGGTCGTTAAACGCCAAAAAGAAGCAACTTCTGGGCGTTTAACGCCAGATTTACAGCATCCTGGGTGTTCAGAAAAATGCCCAGTGATAAAGGATTTTCTGGCATTTAACGCCAGCCAGATGCTACAGCTGGGCATTAAACGCCCAGGAGAAGCTACAAATGGGCGTTAAACGCCCTAAACATGCAGCGTTTGGGCGTTTAACGCTAGGATTGTGGGGAGGAGGTAAATTCGTTTTCACTTCAAATTTTTTCCATTTTTCATGTTTCAATTCATGATTTCTTGCATAAACATGTTACAAATTCTCATCTTTCAACTTCAATTCCAAAAATTTTAATCCTAAACATGTTTCTTAATTTTTCTTCAATATCTTTTCAAAACTCAATTATCTTTTTGAATTCTTTTCAAATCTTTTTAAATTCTTCTCAAATCTTTTTAAACTCATCATATCTTCTTTTCAAAATTCAGAATTATCTTTTTCAAATATCTTTCATAACTTTTCAATTTTAAATTACATCTTTTTCCTATCATACTTATCTTTTACAAATCATATCTTCTATCTTATCTTTTTCAAGATTTTCGAAAACCCACCCCCTTCATTTTAAATCCACATTCAGCCTCCCTCCTCTCCTCCATAATTCAAAATTGGCTCTCCTTCTATCCCTCTCCTTTTCTTTCTTTTGCTTGAGGACAAGCAAACCTCTAAGTTTGGTGTGTTTATCCGTGATCACCAAACCAATACCCACTAAGATCATGGTTCCTAAGGGAAAACAAACCACTCCAAGAGGCAAGAAAGAGAATATTCTAAAACCACTTTGGAATCAAGGGAAGTTCTTAACTAAAGAATATTCAGACCATTACTACAAAATAATGGGTCTAAGGTCAGTGATCCCGGAAGTTAAATTTGATCTGAAAGAAGACGAATATCCGGAGATCCAAGAGTAAATTCAAAACAGGAGCTGGGAAATCCTAGCTAATCCTGAAACAAAGGTGGGAAGAAACATGGTTCAGGAATTCTACTCTAATCTGTGGCAAACAGACAGGCAGAGAATAGTTGGAACCACCTTCTATGACTATCGGACTTTGGTCAGAGGGAAGATTGTTCACCTCTACCCTGACAAAATTAGGGAGATCTTTAAGCTACCTCAGCTGAAAGATTACCCAGACTCCTTTAATAGGAGAATGATGAGAACAAATAAGGGCTTGGACGAAATTCTAGAGGACATATGCCTCCCTGGAACCAAGTGGACAACCAGCACAAAGGGTGTCCCAAATCAACTCAAGAGAGAAGATCTCAAACCAGTCGCTAGAGGATGGCTGGACTTCATTGGGCGTTCTATACTACCCACAAGCAACCGCTCTGAAGTCACCAACAAAAGAGCAATAATGATCCATTGCATTATGTTGGGAAAAGAAGTGGAAGTTCATCAGCTGATCTCTTGTGAACTTTACACAATTGCAAATAAGAACTCTAAAGATGCCAAATTGGCTTATCCAAGCTTAATCTCTATACTATGTAAAGATGCTGGGGTGAAGATGGGAGTAACTAAGTATATCTCAGTTGAGCGACTAATTATCAAAAATTCAATGGAAGGACAACAAGTGCAGGATGACCCCATCAAGAGGAAAGCACAGGAGTTCCTCCCGGAAATCCCTCAAATTGAATACTGGGAGCGTCTTGAAGCATCTGTCACCAAGTTGCAAGAAGCTATGGAGTAACTAAAGGAAGAACAGAAAAATCAAAATAGCATGCTTTGCAAACTGCTTAGGGAACAAGAAGAGCAAGGGCATGAACTGAAGCAACTGAAGCGTTAGAAGTTGTCTCTTGAAGGGCCAAGCACCCCACATATTAAAGGAGCATCCACCTCCCAAAATAAAGGTTGTTGAGTCCTAATCTTAGCCTTAACTCTGTGATAGTTGATCTTATTAGGAATTTACCTTAGAAGTTATATATGGGTAGTAGTAATTAGTATATCTATTTTGATTTTATCTCCATTTAAGCTATAATTTATTTTTCTCACCATCATCAAACATAAATAAAATAGCAAATTTTTAGAATAAGGAGGCAATATTTTTTTTGAGTTTTTAATAAGGAAAATTCTAATTATTTATATGTGGTGGCAATACTTTTTGTCTTCTGAATGAATGTCTGAATAGTGCATATTTTTTATATTGAATTTTATGAATGTTAAAATTGTTGGCTCTTGAAAGAATGATGAGCAAGAGAAATGTTATTGATGATCTGAAAAATCATGAAATTGATTCTTGAAGCAAGAAAAAGTAGTGAAAAAAAAGAAAAAAAAAGAAGAGAAGGAGCAGTAGAAAAAGCCAATAGCCCTTTAAACCAAAAGGCAAGGGTAAAAAGGATCCAAGGCTTTGAGCATCAATGGATAGGAGGGCTGGTGCACGAAATTGTGATCATCAACAATGGCTCCAAAGACTTGGTAGCGCTCTCAAACGTGAATCACACTTAGTCACAACTCCACACAACTAACCAGCAAGTGCGCTGGGTCGTCCAAGTAATACCTTACGTGAGTAAGGGTCGATCCCACGGAGATTGTTGGTATGAAGCAAGCTACGGTCATCTTGTAAATCTCAGTTAGGCGGATAATAAATGTTATGGAGTTTTCGAATAGTAAATAAATAAAACAAAAAATAAAGATAGAGTTACTCATGTAATTCAATTGTGGGAATTTCAGATAAGTGCATGGAGGTGCTGTGTTTCTTCTGAATCTCTGCTTTCCTATTGCTTTCATCCAATCCTTCTTACTCCTTTCCATGGCAAGCTGTATGTAGGGCATCACCGTTGTCAATGGCTACATCCCATCCTCTCAGTGAAAATGGTCCACATGCTCTGTCACAGCACAGCTAATCATCTGTCGGTTCTCGATCATGTTGGAATAGAATCCCTTGATTCTTTTGCGTTTGTCATCACGCCCAACAATCGCGAGTTTGAAGCTCGTCACAGTCATTCAATCCCGGAATACCACAGACAAGGTTAGACTTTTCGGATTCCCATGAATGCCGCCATCAATTCTAGCTTATACCACGAAAATTCTGATTAAGGAATCCAAGAGATATGCGCTTGGTCTAAGGTAGAACGGAAATGGTTGTCAGTCACGCGTTCATAAGTGAGAATGATGATGAGTGTCACGGATCATTACATTCATCATGTTGAAGTGCAACGAATATCTTAGAATAAGAACAAGCGGAATTGAATAGAAAATAGTAGTAATTGCATTGAAACTTGAGGTACAGCAGAGCTCCACACCCTTAATCTATGGTGTGTAGAAACTCCACCGTTAAAAATACATAAGTGATGAAGGTTCAGGCATGGCCGAATGGCCAGCCCCCAAAACTTGATCAATAGTCTCCTAAGATGAATAATAAAATAAAACTGAGACAAAAGATCCCTAATACAATAGTAAAATATCCTATTTATACTAGACTAGCTACTAGGGTTTACAGAAACAAGTAATTGATGCAGAAATTCACTTCCGGAGCCCACTTGGTGTGTGCTTGGACTGAGCTTGATCTTTACACGAGCTGAGGCTTATCTTGGAGTTGAACGCCAAGTTGTAACGTGTTTTTGGCGTTCAACTCTGGTTCGTGACGTGTTTCTGGCGTTTGACTCCAGAATGCAGCATGGAACTGGCGTTGAGCGCCAGTTTACGTCGTCAAATCTCGAATAAAGTATGGACTATTATATCTTGCTGGAAATCTCTAGATGTCTACTTTTCAACGCCGTTAAGAGCGCGCCATTTGGAGTTCTGTAGCTCCATAAAATCCATTTCAAGTGCAGCGAGGTCAGAATCCAATAGCATTAGCAGTCCATTGTCAGCCTTCTTATCAGAGTTTTGCTCAGGTCCCTCAATTTCAGCCAAAAAATACTTGAAATCACAGAAAAACACACAAACTCATAGTAAAGTCCAGAAATGTGAATTTTACATAAAACTAATGAAAACATCCCTAAAAGTAGCTAGATCCTACTAAAAACTACCTAAAAATAATGTCAAAAAGCGTATAAATTATCCGCTCATCAAGGGCCCAAGGAAATAAATCCAAGCCTAAGCGGCTAAATCAAGCTGTCCCTAACCATGTGCTTGTGGCATGCATGTCCAAGTGAAAAGCTTGAGACTAAGTGGTTAAAGTCGTGATCCAAAGAAAAAGAGTGTGCTTAAGAACTCTGGACACCTCTAATTGGGGACTTTAGCAAAGCTAAGTCACAATCTGAAAAGGTTCACCCAGTTATGTGTCTGTGGCATTTATGTATCCGGTGGTAATACTGAAAAACAAAGTGCTTAGGGCCACGATCAAGACTCATAAAATAGCTGTGTTCAAGAATCAATATACTAAACTAGGAGAATCAATAATACTATCTGAATTCTGAGTTCCTATGGATGCCAATCATTCTGAATTTCAAAGGATAAAGTGAGATGCCAAAACTATTCGTAAGCAAAAAGCTACTAGCCCCGCTCATCTAATTAGAATTTGAGCTTCACTTGAAACTCTGAAATATTATTGCTTCTCAATTTCTTTTTATCCTATTTTATTTATCTAGTTGCTTGGGAACAAGCAACAGTTTTAAGTTTGGTGTTGTGATGAGCGGATATTTTATACGATTTTTGGGGGTAATTTCATGTAGATTTTAGTATGTTATAGTTAGTTTTTAGTATATTTTTATTAGTTTTTAGGCAAAAAATTCATATTTCTGAACTTTACTATGAGTTTGTGTGTTTTTCTGTGATTTCAGGTATTTTCTGGCTAAAATTGAGGGAGCTGAGCAAAAATCTGATTCAGGCTGAAAAAGGACTGCTGATGTTGTTGGATTCTAACCTCCCTGTACTCGAAATGGATTTTTTGGAGCTACAGAAGTCCGATTGGCACGCTCTCAATTGAGATAGAAAGTAGACATCCAGGACTTTCCAGCAATATATAATAGTCCATACTTTTCTCGAAGATAAACGACATAAACTGGCGTTTAACACCAGTTTCATGTTGCATTCTAGCGTTGAACACCATAAACAGGTTGCAAGTTGGAGTTAAACGCCAGAAACAGGTTACAACCTGACGTTTAACTCCAGAAACAGCCCAGGCACGTGAGAAGCTCAAGTCTCAGTCCCAGCACACACCAAGTGGGCCCCAGAAGTGAATTTCTGCATTATCCATCTTAGTTTACTCATTTCCTGTAAACCTAGGTTACTAGTTTAGTATTTAAACAACTTTTAGAGACTTATTTTGTATCTCATGACATTTTAGATCTAATCTTTGTACTCTTTGACAGCATGAGTCTCTAAACTCCATTGTTGGGGGTGAAGAGCTCTGCAGCGTCTTGATGAATTAATGCAATTATTTCTGTTTTCTATTCAAACACGCTTGTTTCTATCTAAGATATTCATTTGCACTTCAATATGAAGAAGGTGATGATCCGTGACACACATCACTATTCTCAACTTATGAACGCGTGCCTAACAACCACCTCCATTCTACATTAGATTAAATGAGTATCTCTTGGATTCCTTAATCAGAGTCTTCGTGGTATAAGCTAGAATCCATTGGCAGCATCCTTGAGAATCCAGAAAGTCTAAACCTTGTCTGTGGTATTTCGAGTAGGATTCAGGGATTGGATGACTGTGACAAGCTTCAAACTCGCGAGTGTTGGGTGTAGTGACAGACGCAAAAGGATCAATGGATCCTATTCCAGCATGAGTGAGAACCGACAGATGATTAGTCGTGCGGTGACAGCGCACCTGGACCATTTTCACTGAGAGGACGGATGGTAGCCATTGACAATGGTGATCCACCAACACACAGCTTGCCATAGAAGGAACTTTGCGTGCGTGAAGAAGATGACAGTAGGAAAGCAGAGATTCAGAAGACAAAGCATCTCCAAAACTCCAACACGTTCTCTATTACTGCGTAACAATTACTAATTTCAAGCTCTTTTACTTCTTGCAATTGAAACTAAAGAACCGTATTGGTATCCTGACTAAGAATAATAGGATAACCATAGCTTGCTTCAAGTCAACAATCTCCGTGGGATCGACCCTTACTCACGTAAGGTATTACTTGGACGACCCAGTGCACTTGCTGGTTAGTTGTGCGGAATTACATAGTGAGTGTGATTTTCGTGCACCAAATACCATCAAATTTCTTACTCATCAACATCCAAAACCATCATAAATAATCTTTAACCAACATCAAACATCAACAACTACTTCAAATCCTCATCACTTAACCTCAACATTATCAATCATTATCCACATTCATATTACCACACTCAACATACACACTCACCAACATCCACCAACATCACAATTTATAATTAGCACCAACAACATTAATATTCTTCATCAACCTTTATAATCATTAAGTACCAACAACATCATCCTTAAATACCAACAACCTCATCAACAACACTAATCATCAATACTCATTAACACCACAATTTCCACTAATCACCTTCAACTACCATAATCCAATACAACCCACAATTATCATCAATTCACATATAATTATTCATACACCAATAACATTCAATCCTATCTTAGGGTCAACTAGCCTAAGTGTCCATGAACATTACATATTACATAAAGAAAAGCGAAACCATACCTTGGCTGATTCCCAAACGCACCAAACACTAAAAAGAAGCCACCAAACTTGATCCAAAGCCTCAACCAACTCCAACAAACACCAAGGCTCAAACTAACAACACATATATCACCAAAAATCAAAACCTAAGATACACAAAATAACTAAACACAAGGATTTAATAGAACCTTACCTTATCCAATGAGATTAGGGGTAAAACCCAACATTTATCCGCTACTAGAGATCACCAAAACAACCAAAACCACAAAATCTACTCAAAAACCATACATAGAAACGTGCAGAATCTAGGGCTAGAAAATGGGATGTGTAGAGAGAGATCTTACCAGATTTCTTTAGATAGAAACGTAGAGCTCGATGAGAGCTTCGCGTGGCTGCAAACGGCTCGTCAATCGGAGCTCCAGATCAAAAGTTATGGCTTCCGGAAGGTGGATGTGAAAAGAGCACTCTCTCTTCTTCCTCTCCTCTCAACCACGCCTCTCCTCTCTCTTAGGGCTGGAAAATGAGCTTATATATGTTGGGTCTTGGGTCCGGTTTTGGCCCAGTCAAACTCGTTAGTATTTTTTGTCTATTTGGCCCACTTTGGGTTAAACCTTTAAGATTAGTGCCCGGTTTTCAATTCAAAAATTATATTTGTCCTTTCAAAACAATAAATCACTTTTGAAAATATTATTTTCCGAAATACGCGGTACTGGACAGATTAAAGTTGGTACTACCAGCTTAAGCACTAGTACGTATTTTTACAAAAAGTTTTCGAAAGAAATACATTTTCCAACTCAGAAAAATCCATTGAAATCAAATTTCTCATTTATATTTTCAAATTAAAACTTCTAGATTTTGAATCTATTTCGGACACTAAAATTATTTTATTAAAACGATTTTATGTGAAAACACGAGTTCTTACAGCGTACGCGGTAATGCCACGCGATGCAGGGAACCCTTTTTAACTAGCATGCTCGCGTATGTGCAAGTGACTCGCGTACGCAACATGTGTTAACTTTCAAATCTCGATACACGGGTAGCATGCATACGCATGACCACTCAGTTTTAACAAAGTTGTATTTTTGAGTTTTCAAATATGTCTCTAACTTTTCAAACATCTATAAATCCTGTTTAAGGTTTGATAGCTAGTTTTTAGACTTCGGAATAAGAACGAACATATTGAGGGAGTTAGACTGATATTGAGGGAGATTTGTGAAGTGAATAGTTTAATTAATAAGGTGTTGATGATACTGAGTGAGACATGATTGATGACAATGATGACATAGATGAATTATGATTTAAAGATCTAAATGACCTGTGCATCTCTGAGATATGAGTTTTTATGGGTGGATGCTGTGGTTAGCCCCCACTTGCTCCAAGTCGAGACTCGATACTCTGTTGACTATACTTTTCATCGCAAGATGTGTGCGGACACTTTAACTTTCTGGATAATCCCCCAATGAAATGATAAATGAATGAATATGTATGTGAATAACTCTTGGGGATGCACACACGCAAGAACTATCTAGGGTTCACTACCAGACATGTCGGATTTGTCTGTATAATCGATAGATGAGCTCATTGGGTATAGGATAAATATGCATCATGTGCATTTATATAATTTGTTTGAGTATTATTTCGGCCTAGCCCAACAAAGGCCGAGGGGGTCCACCTACGGATTGCCAACCCGACGGGTCGTGGACCCGCATGCGAAGGTGACCTACGTGTCGACTCACACCTTGATGGAAACCTAGATAGCTGGCAGAAGCTTCTAGATGTACGGATCCAGAAAAAAAGGCCAACCTGAAGTACAAGATATAAATGAGGAGGGACCTACCCTCCACAGAGGTACGTCACTCTTACTGTAATTAACTGTCTCATTATACGAACACTTACTTTAGCATCAGAGTGTCCTTACAAGTGACACCACCCACTAATCCACCGATATTCAAAATAACATCTTTCCGTAAAGCTCACATCCACGTCCAAAAACACCCTCGATCAATCCGTTGCTTTCGACCCACCAACCATTCGGTCCACCTTTTGAGCGAATATGCTTCATACTTCCTCACAATCTGATTATTATTAGTTCAAGTGGGCCAAAGTAAACAATATATAGAGCCACCAGAATTAAATAATAATAAAATTTATCTTAATTAGTTACTGCTGTTTAATCTTTATAAACAATTGAGCAAAGCCTTGCGAAGGTAACATTTTGAATATTATATCATACTGTGATCGTAAAATATAGTAGAGGCCAAGTAATGTGTACCTAATATTTTAGGAAGATGTTCACATATGCCAATGTCTTTTTGAAATATGATATTCCAACAACGTTAACCATTTAGATATAATAATAAAAAAAATATAAGGTCCAGATTAGGCGAATGAAACACGGATGAACATGAAGACTGGGTGGTGCATGTAGACATGTAACCGTTTTTTTCTTTAACAAGTTTTGTACATTGAAGTTGTCAGTTTGTCCTCCAGACAAATTTTAAAAGCCATTTTTTCTAGCCGCCATATGTGATATGTCTTGGCTGAGCTGCACTAAATGGCGTTCTTCTTTTTTTTGAACGAGTCTCACAAAATAATCATGCAGTGTATATAAAAAAAATTCAGTTATTGTGTATAAAAATATCATTTAATTTTCATAAAATTTTTTATTATAATACTATAAAATAGTTAAATTATTTATTTATTATTTGATTATTCTATTATGTTAAGTTTAATTATTTTAATAGTTAATTATTTAATTAAAAATATGTAAATTAATATATATAAACATAGACAAAATCATGTATAAAGTAAAAGGGACAACGCTCCCTCATAATTTTTTTAACAAATTATAAATTTTTATTTAACTCTTTTTTTATAAAATTAATTTTTAGTTTTTTTTTTTTCAAAATATAACATAACTCCGTTCCTATGTATTACTTTAATACATTGTAATTATCTTAATATTTAATTTTTTATATGCACATAATATTTTTAACTTACAAATATGTTTAATTTATAATGAGCTTAAACATTCATTTAAAATTTGATAGAAAATAATGGTAAGTTTTTAATTTTGTTTATAATCAAAATTATGTATGTTATATTTTGTAAAACCTAAAAAGTTATTTTAGTAGGAATTTTGAATATTAATCAAAAATAGAGTAAAATCGATAGACTTTATAAGAAATAAAATATTTTAAATTAAGTATAATAGGGGTTCTTTTTTTTATGACTAATGAATATATCTAAAAGTTTAATTTGATATCATCAATATGATTGCATAATCAATCATATTTTTAAATTTTAACATTTATGAATGGTATTTTTTTAATTAATTTATGATTTAAAAACAACAAATTTGATTAAATACAGTTAGTTTAGTCAATGATGTATGTAATATTATTTATTATCACAAAATTATTGATTTTTTATTTACCAAAATTATTATATAAATTATTCATGGTTACATAGATAGGATAGAATATAACTATCATAAAAAAAATGAATAGAACAAGTCATGGATTATGCAATAATAGTTAGGATTTAAATATTATACTATCAATTCATTTGTATTATCGTATAAATTTCATGACTATCATATTTCATAAAAAAAAAGAGAGTAATAAGTACCCATTATATGAGATTATGAGTGAATATATATATATACCTCAATTGCTAATTAAAATAAAAAGATCACATATTTGTATTTTTTTAATTCTAATTTAATTAAATATGAAATCTATGTCTATTTTATACTTAATATAATTGAAAGCACCTTTTTCTTCTTTTAATTTTGTATTTTTTTGCTTTGTATTCACAACTAGAAAATGGCTTAATACAGACAGATTTACAGACAGATTTGGTCTATATTACAGACGGATTTTTGGTTACCGACGAAATTACCGACGGATTTTGTCCCTCTGTAAAAGCCTCGTCGGAAATTATTTACCGACGGATTTTTTTCCGTCGGAAAATTACCGACGGATTTTTACCAGTTACCGACGGATTTTCCCTCTGTAAATTCTCCATCCATTTCCCCAAGACGATGAACTTTCCGACGGATTTTCCGTCGGTAATTACAGACGAATTTTTCGACGGATTTTCCGTCTGTAATTACAGACAGATTTTCAGACGGATTTTTCGTCTGTAATTACAGACGGATTTTCCGACGGATTTTCCGTCTGTAATTACAGACGGATTTTCCGACAAATTTTTCGTCTGTAATTTGAACTTTGGAAAATTATCCCACGTTCTAATTACAGACAGAAAATCCGTCTGTAAATCCGTCAGTAAAGTAAAATATTTTTTTTATTTTTCCAATTACAAAATAAACTTGTTTTCATACAAAATAAATATAAATTTAATATAAATTTTTATCTAATTTGTTCAAATATTTATAATATTACAAAAAATAAACAAATTCATCGTATTATAAAGCTAAAAAAAATTATTATAAACAAGCAAGTTAATATAATTCAAAACATAAACAAAGTATATTATCAACTATAATCCTCAATATATTGTTCAAACATACTAAATTTTACACAATTTTACATATATTACAGAAAGATTAACTGAATTCTTTCTCAAAAAATGGACATGAATCAGCATCCATCAGCCATATGTGCATGAATTCTTCTGCCTATGGGGGGAAGAAATAGAAAAATAAATCTGCCTAAAAGAACAAATAGCACCAACCATCATATCATTTGTCTTTGTCTCAGCTTCTGAAGCTGATGCACTAGCACGCTCAGTCATTGTTGCATCTTGTGAGTTGGCTTGCTGCTCACCACCCTTCTCTTGTTTAGAAGCTTCTTCTGCAGCTTTTTTTGTAGTTGCTTCCTGCCTGGCTCTCTCTTCTTCCATTGAAACTCTTAAAGCAAGAGCTAGCTCGGGGTCCAAGTTTGGATCCACACCGAACTCAAATCCAGATACACCACCAGCTGCAGCTGCTGCTGCAGCAGCTGCAAATCCACTTCCACCTTCACCATTGCCAGTAAAAATAGGTGTGCTGCCACAAAACAAGGTTACAAAATTACTTCTCAATAGAGAAATCAAATTTGTTATTGTACTACAGGAAAGAATTAAAAAAGAGTCGGAGCAACAATGAATCCTCTAACACAAAAAAAATAGGATGACAGAATAAGTATGACAAATATTTCACGAGAGCCATCTAAAGCATGCCATTTTTGCTACTTGGGTTTGGCAAAGAAAATATATGAAGGACGAGCCAATGTCTATTTGGTGAGCTAGTAAATAATTGGGGAAAGGATTAAAAGAAAAAGCACAAGAGTCCAAAGCCCCAAACTTCAATCAGATTGGAAGAAAACAGAACAGAATTGGATAGAAGCCGAGCAGATAATAAACAAATTCCTTAACTCACATGTATATCAAAGAAGTCCTGGATCAACTGGGAATCCTTATTAAAAAGTAAGAAACAGAAATAAAATAAGATGAATTGAATTCACAAACCTTATAAGCACATCAGAAAGAGCATTTGTACCAGTTGGAACATGAACAATGTGGCTGGTATCATTATTGTTTACAGCTGCAAGGAGTGCTTCCAGCTTCTCTGTCTTCCCCTCATCTTCCTCGCCGAAATTGACAATGTCAAGTGCAACATTATTCTTTTTTAACTTTCTTCCAATCATCTCCAATACTTTCTTCTCATGCTTGACAGGACTTTAGAAACCATGAAATGAGATAATTAGATGAGAAAATAGCTACAAACAAATGAATTACATATTTCAGAAAGGGACAATTTTTTGTACCTTCCAGCAAAGACAATAATCCTTTGCTGCTGCTTCTTATTTTGCCAATGCTTAAGAGCCAATTATGCCACCTGAATGCCAGCGGCTAGGTTCATATCACCACCTATTTCTAATCCTAAATCAGGAAGAAAAATCTTCCTTCAGTCTCCCCATACCTATTCCATTCTTCATCTCCACCTTTTTCTAACATGTAACATTTTCTAAGGTACAAAAATAAATGAAGCTCAGAATTGTATGTTAGAAACATACCACTACAACCTTAGTGTTGGTCTTGGTCCCTTTAAATAAAGCAACCCTCTATACAAGTTCATGTTGCGATGCTTTTATCTGAAAATGAGTTTCATCAAAAGGTTTATATCATTGCAAGAAAATAAAATTTAAATTTGCAGTCTAAATATCTCAGGAAGAAATAAAAAAGATAAAAAAAATTGAAGAATAAATATTATTGTAAGTATTAAGCAAATGAAAAATCAAACTCAAATATACATTAATATAAACAATGGTATTATATCGAAAGAGTATGCTCTGCAAAGGTGTCAGTACTTCAGAAATAAGCACAATCTCATGATTAAAGATATATATATATATATATATATATATAGATATGTATGTATACTCGCTATAGATACATATATTGCATGTGCACTGCATATATACTGATGTTAATTAGCATAGAGAAGTGTCATGCATATGAATTATGAATCAACTTAGTGCATGAATTGTATGTTTTGTAAGTGAAATATGTTGTAGCAATATATAATTCCTAATTCAATTCAGATGTACAAATAATACTATAGCAATTAATGAAGTATAGTATAAGTTATATGAATAAGACACGCAAGGTAGAAAATAGAATTATCTTCAAAATATATAGATAAAATATTAATTAAGATTCATTCTATGCAACTAATGTCAATTAGAAATTGTTCTTATTAGCCCAAAAGGAACACCTTTTCAAAGAAGAGAACTGAATTGAAGTGGACAGTCACACAATTCAGATCCTAATTAAGGGATTAAACCATCAAATAATCCATTAAAACACTACAGATAGTGGAAGCAACGCTGTTAAAAAAGCATGAAAAAGTAGCATTAGAGAAAATTTTGTAAAAAGCTTTTGTCATTTGGCTATAACTATCTGTAAAAACAACTTTTGAAGCGCTCCATCTACGAAAAGCTCAACTTGCTATATATCCAAACCGTAAAGGAAACAAGAAGCCGCACCTGAACTCAAATTCCGAGTTTTGACCCCGTAATTTTTCCATGAAGCATACTTGTGGAATACATAAATCAAGATTCTAATTGCTGAGTTCCACACATAAATTCAATTCTACAAAATCAGTTTATGAATTTTCAAACAAGTAATATATATGCTCAAAAAGCAAATTTTATTGTCATATGATTCAAGAAATTAAATTCTACTGAAACAAAATTGAGTTAGAAACTCAGAAGCAAAATGAAAAAATGAAGAGAAACTCACCTTTTCTTCTCCTTTGGAGGCAGAGATCAAAATCCAGAAACAGGGGAAAGATTGAAACTTCAAAGTCAAAACCAACCAAAATTTAAAACTGCCATTGACCAAACCTAAACTCATTGAACATAAGGATTGAAACAATTGCCGACTCACCATATGCAGTGTATATTTCAGGTTCATTATCCAACTTTGCAGCTCTCACGAATTCGTCATATTCATGTCCCTGATATATTTGCACACAAAAATTAGCACAGCCCAGAAAAGTGGAAACACTAACAATGAGTTTTCCAAGTGTTTCTTACCTCAAATTTGTCAAACCGACCAATAACAAATGTATGATACTTTGTCAGAAATTTCTCTGCCTTCTTTTTCGAATTTATCCTAATAACAGACGAACCAGTCTTTTTCCTTGCCCATATCACTATATCATCCCTGAAATCAACAGTCCCAATTTTAATTGACATGGCCACTAGATAAAAATGTTTAAATAGTTCCACCAATATAATTGACATGACCAATTCTCAAGTTATTTGTGCACTGTGAACAACATTTTAGGTAAATGTGCATCTATTCCATTCAGCTAACATCAGTATATCACTATATTCAAGTTATAAACAAGCTTCTAAATAGCATAAAGAATTAGAAACACTAGCAAACATAGCAAAATAATAACAAAATCATAATGACAAGTTCAGGTGTATAGATGGTTCATTGAAATCACTTGCCTTGACACCAGAGAATTCAATGTAGTTAGCTTCACTTATGAAACTTCTACTTCACTTATGGTAAATAAACAGGAACATAAAGAAACTAATATATTCTGAAGAAATTTAGATTGTTAAAAATCATTGATTTCCAAACAGAAAGAATCTTACCATTAGCATGTTTATTGAATTTAAGAAGTGCCTCCCTATGAGCGGGATCAGACCTCTCGCCAGTGTAGAGTAAAGAATGCGAAGATTCCCAGTCAGCCTCTGCACCTGATGTGCTACAGGCATTGACAACATCATCAAAACAGATTATTCCAAAGCACAATCCAGAAAGAATAATTTGCAAGAACCGGAGCATGGGTTGATTTTTTCATAATCTCCAGCCGAAGATAGAAATAGTGGTATTGTGTAGCTTTCTCATTGTACTGTTGTTTTAGAACTCAAGTTAACATACATTATTTACAAACATTTTCATAGGACTTTCACAGCACTTATTTACTTCTATTCCCAAGTAGGAAAAATTACAAAACAAAAGCATTATACACCCTACATCATTTCAAACAACTACAACCTTACCTGCAATAGTAAGCTTCTCCACAGCCGCCCAGGAAGAGGAATTGTATCTTTGGAACTGCCAGAACCACATTCATGAGTTCCCTGATCCTCATCTTCAGATGATGAATCCATCTCATGGAAGTTTTTTGACAAGCTCGAAGAGCTTCCGACATCACATCCATGACTCAGAATCCCTTAATCCCTGGAGGTAAAGCCTCCTTCCAATTTGAAGCTCTATGGAACCAATAAAACGAAAGCAGAAGCTATATACAAAACAATCAATCTGCAAAGTAGTTCATACACACAAAAGAACAAATGAGAAAAAAGAATAAGTCCTAATAAACCTAAACAAGCAAGACCAAGATAAATACAGAAGTAAATTAAGAAAAGCAAAAACCTTGTTGAAAGAGTGTATGGATGGAATAGAAGAATTGTAGCTAACAGAGCTCGATAGGGTTACGGATGTACCAGATCGGGTGGTCCATCACAGGACCGTGCTCCTCATCAACGAAGAAATCATCACGCGAATTATCCTGTGTTCGAAGATTCAACGGTGGCGATAAGGATCTTCTCCTCCTTCTGAAGATCCTCGCGAAGATTGCATAGCAAATAACAACGAAGAAAGCAGCTCCGATAACGGAGAGAGCAAGGACCAAGTAGGGCGAGAGCGAGTGGCTTTTTCCATGGTCTGATGTATCGTCTATGGGGAGAGGAGGAATCGGTGGCGATGGCGGTGGCGGTGGCGGTGGTTGGGAATAATAGTAGTATTGGGGGTTGGTGATGCAGATTTTGAGGCAATCATCACAGTTTGAAGAACAATTCTGCTCCACGTGGCAGAGGGACTCAGATTTCTGGCAAGAGTTTTCTGCAATGGTGAAACACCATTTCTGAGAGAAATTGTGGTTAGTTAGGGTTCTAGGGTGTGAAAGAAGAGAGAGAAAGAGAGAATGAAGGAAGAAAAAGAAGAAATATGGTTTTGTGTGCGTGAAAGGAGTTCGATAGGCTTGGGATGAAATTAGGTTTAAATTAAAATTTTCCGACGAAAAATTTTAAATTACAGACGGATTTTCCGTCTGTAATAATTTAATAAAATGAAGCATTTTGTCTATTTAATTACAGACGGAAAATCCGTCTGTAACCATTTCCCACGAAAAAAAATTAATTTTACCGACGGAATTATCGACGGATTTTGTTTTCCGTTTGTAATTTATGCTAATTCATTTTTTTTGTTTTCCGACAAAAAATCCCTCTGAAATTCCGTCTGTATTTCCGTGGGATAAAATCCGTCGGAAATATCCGTCTGTAATAACTAATTTTCTAGTAGTGATTACTCATAATAAGAATCACACAACTAATTTTATAAAAATTGATTGTAATAACCAATAGTTAATGGCAAATTAATAACCTCATAATGTTATGCTAATTTGCCACTTACATATAGCAGTACTAAACTCAGGTATTACTAATAGTTCAATTTGTCATGTTATATGATATTAATATTTTTAGAGATATAACTAAAATAACTGTTAAAGATAAAACTAAAATATATTTAAAACATCAGAGATACTATTATAAAACTAAACTAAATGTATGTGTTACAATATGTTATGACTATAATACAAAAAGACAACAAAAAAAATATTTTTCGAAATTAAATAACTAGTTTTAAAGAGCACATAATAAAAGTATTTGAAAGTAAAAAAATTCACTGCTAATTCTTTTTTACAGAAAAATAAGAAAAAAACTTTTAATTTACAAAAAAAATCTTTGATAGAGTTCATATTTAAGAGTCTAATTATATATAAAAAAGAGTTGAAATTTGATTCAACTATATTCTTAAGATTTAATTATTTTATTAGTCCTTATAATTTTATCAAATTTATAATTAGGTTACTAAATTTTCTTCTTTTAATTGAATTTTTATATTATTTTACATTTTGTAATTCAATCCTTTCCAGTATAAGAATGTTAGAGTTAATGAAATATTTTTATACAAATTGAATATACCTACAATTAAAAATTTAATTAGAACTTTGACCAAAAATTTTTTAGAAAAAATATTTCGTTGATTTTAATATTTTTGACACAAAAAGACTTAATTATAAAGTTAAAAGTAGTGTAAGAACGTGATTGAAAAAAATATATATAAATATAATTACAAATTTAATAAAACTACACAGACTAACAGAATAATTAAACATATTCTTAATATATATATTTATTATAAGATGATTACCTAAAAAAATTATGAAAATAATTATAATTTAAATAATATTTATTTTTTTCAAATTAAATAAAGATTGCATATACAAAAGAATTAAAAGAAAAATTGTTCACAATTATTATTTTTATTGATTAATTAATTAATTAAATAGAATTTGTTCATGATTAACCAATAGTAATAACAATAATGACGACCACAACAATAATTATAGTAACAATTATAATAACAATAGATAATGGCAGTGATAGAATAATAGTAATGATGATGAAAAATTATAAATAAATCAATGAAAAAAAAGTTTATAAAAAAATAAATTCAGTTCGACAAATGTATGTGTTTTCATATTTTTAAATTTAACAAATAAACCAAAAGTAATGTAATTTTTTTATACAATATTATATTAAAAAATAGAGAGAATTAAATAGAAATTAAAGAGAATTTAATAGAAAATTTTAAAATTAGACAAGTATTCAAAAAATTGTGTTACTGGGCACAAAAAGGATTAGGGTCCAAACTCCTAAAATTGCTTTACCAACACTCTTTAAGAAGCCACACACCTTTTGTGCATTTATAGCTGGTCATTAATGTCATTTCATATTCATTTTCAAGGTTATATTCAACTTTTTGTTTTTCACTAACAAATAAAATTCAACCGGGCTACTTAATCGTATGCTGAATTTCATGTTCCGCACTTTTCAACTGGCACATGGGATAACTTTCCAATATTTTAATAGTTAAAAGTGAGGAAAGTTAAAACTACTTGTTGTATAGACCGATGTTGACATGAACTTTTAAGTTTTAACTTTACATAAGTAGTACTTTTCAGTAAATTGATAATTACGACTTAAAAAATTTTAATTTTGGATTAATTAATTTTTAAAAAGAAAATATTAATTTAATCTTTTATAAAAATAAATAATGGATATGTTATATTTTTTATATCAATTTATTACATAATAAAACTTAATAACAATATAGTTAACTGTAACGTGTTTATTTATAAATGATTATTATATTGATAATAATTTTTGGAATGAAATTTTACTTATTTTAGTAAGATTCATGTTAAATAATGAGCAATTGATAAACGATATATAAAAGCTAAAAAAGTAATGAATATTTCGTTGACGATCCGAAAATATATTGTTTCCATACTCATGTAGTAATAACGAGACCACTATAGATAACAAAATACATGTGCAATTTTATTTTGTTTCGCATTATTTATTGAGAGAAGGATATATATATCCACTATTTGTTATCGTAAAAGACTTAATTGATACTTTTTTTCTTCAAAAACTAATTCATCTGAGATGAAAATTTTTAAAGATTTAATTGTTATTTTATTCTATTTTTTTTAAATATTAGAAACAATATTTTTATTAATATTAACCAACAGTTTGACTCAATACTTTATTTATATACTATTAGAGTTTGAATTTAAAAATTATAATTTAAAATTTAATATTTAGTATTTAAAATTAGTTAAATATTGATTAAAAATGATAAATTTTGTTAGTAATACAATATTAATTTTTTCTTTCTTTAATAGCATATCTTATAGACTTTACTGGGAAACTAATAACCTTTTATTTTTAGTAGCTTCACGATCAAAACTACTCGTAATTGATATATTTTTGAAAGTTTATAGTTCAATTTTAGTTTCATCAAATTATATTAGTTCTCAATCACATATCTTTACCTTTAGCTACATCTATTTCATGAAATTATTATTACAGAATAAATGTTTTTTATCTACTAATAATTTAAGGAGTAGTGCCGAATTTTTAGATGACAAATAAAGGAAAAAAAATATAAAGCATATACGCGGATGATATTTAATATGTCTCCATGTGTGCGTGTGTGTATATATATATATATATATATATATATATATATATACTACTCTACATGCAAGATCAATATGAAATCATGTGTGATTTTGCATATTTCAATATTTCATTGATTTATATTTGACCTCAACACAGCCGTAAGTTTTGTTCATTTCAGAATATATAAACTCTCTGTGCGAGTAACGTTATTTCTTAAATAAATACAAATCAAATAATAAAGTCATAATTGTCTTATGTTAATTAATGAATACCAACGGTGATAACGAAGCGAAACGTCTTAATCAGATATGTAGACTAATCATGTTTTTTGGGCTCCATGCTGGGAATTTATATTATATTAATGGCGAACTATATCTAGGTTATTTTATACAAGAAAAATGACAGTGATGTTCCATTTATATACATAATCCATTGTATTAATTTAATCTCGTTAGTGTTTTTATTATTAATTTAATTTCTAGCTAGCCATTTGTATCCCTATGGAGCCCCTTATGATAGTTTACTTGCTGAGTGAATATTAATACGGAAAAAGAAGAAAAGATGAAGTTATGTAACTAATAAAATATATTAATTTTAATTAATATTTAATCAATAAAAATATTTTTATACTAAATCTTAAATTCTAAACTATAAATTTTAACTCATAATAATATAAAAATAAATTTTAATTCAAAATGTAGCTAATATTAATAAAAAATTTTATTCTCTTAATATTTTTGTATTAAAAAAATTGATCGACAATGAGTCAAGCTACTTTAATCCAAATTAAGATTACAGAATCCAATAAAGTAGAATAATAATAATTATTAATTAGAAATAACAGGCTATTATATTGTTTTAGTAGCAGGAGAGGAGAACATTGTTATTATTATTACCACTGTTTTCTTTTCTATAAAATATTATTTGTATTATTTGACAGTGACACGCTCCATATATATAATTGGGTTGTTTGATATGGTGTGTTATTTGTGCTTAGTCATGCAGTTTTAATGGACACGAGTGTTTCTTCCCAAATGGCTAACATACATTCTTTCCTTCTAAAATGTTAGGTTGTGTGGAAAACAATAGTCATAAGGAAGTGAATCTCACATATACACGTATTAACGAAGTATGTTGAGTCACACACTGGAAATGAAAACATTTGATTCTAACTAACAAAATATTTGATTTTACTGAAGTCTGGTCAATATTAATGAAAAAGACACGGATGGTAATTGCATAAATATATATATATATATATATATATATATATATATATATATATATATATATATAAGTTATTGATTAATTGATATTTTGCATGTTAATGTATATTGATTCCAAGGTTGTCACTGTGATTTGGAAATCAGGTAATAAGAGTAATTTAAGCCAACTCAATTATTCTGCAGCAACTAACAAAGGCCAGGATTCTGCCCCTATCTGATCGAGCTACCATACGGCTTTAATCTGATCTCAGATTTGGTAAGGACTTTTTTTTTTCTAGAACTGTTAAGAGCCGATATTTCTTTTATTAATATTAACTAACATTAAGTTAATGTGTTATTTTTATAATATTAGAATTTAAATTTTAAATTTTAAAATTAAAAATTTAATTTTTAATATTTAAAATTAGATAAATATTAATTAAAAAATGTAAATTTTATTCATTGTGTAACATTTATTACTAATTTTATTTTGATCATCGTGAAGAAAATAAAGGAGAAGCTTTTAAGAAAAAGTTTAGACGGGTTTAAAATAACTAAAAGAAGTTTTAGAAGATTTATTATATAATTATGAATTATCTTTTATTTGAATATTAAGAATAAAAACGAAAACGATAATATGTAATCCTTTGGCTTTTTTACACCTTATCTATCGCTTGTGTGGTGAGGAAGGAGTCCTGATTGACGGAGACACATGCATCATAGTGGACAGTCCAATCACTAAAGAGAGCGTGGAGTACACCAGGGGACCAGCTCTGGACAAGATTCAACAGCTAGATGATCATCCTAAAAAGAAAATACCTAAACGGCCTCAAGAATAGAGTATCATTCCAATTGAATATTGGACTCAATTGGCAGCATCTGTTGAACAGTTGCAATACACTATGGACCGATTGAGAGAGGAGCAAAAGAACCAATCTTGCATACTACAGAAGTTGGTTGAAGAATATGAGAAGTAGGGGCGAGCATTAGAAGAGCAGAAGCATCAGAAAGTAGCCTCTAAAGAGAGCAGTGACCACTATGTTTAAGGTGGTTGAGTTTCACCCCCTATCCAGTTCCTATTTCAGTATTCTAATTCCTGTTTTTCATATTTAAGATTGTATCATCACTAGTAGGATTATCTTTTTATTTTTCTACTATAATTTTTATCTTTGTCAATTAAGTATAAGATATTCCACTCATCATTCCATTAAAACCTAAATAAAATTTCGTTTTATTTTAAGAAGCAGTAAAATACAAGAATTTTTTAGTTGATTATAATGTGTTCCTTCTAATTCAAAAAAGTGGTGGCTTTGCATAAGGGTGGCAACACTATCCGAACCCGCGGGTACCCACCCCGTCCCTACCCATTTGACGGGACGGGTTCTTGGGCGGGGCGGGGTCGGATCGGGTTTAGGTTAAACCCGCCCCGGTATATATAATATATATATATATATATGTGTATAATAATTAGTAAAATTATTAATAATATTATATTATATTTAAATTTTTACTTTAATTTATGTTATGTATGTAAATGATGGTTATATAATTTTTAAAATTTTATTTATTTGTTGGATTTAATAATTATAGGAGTGGGTAGGGGTGGGGCGGGTACTCGTAGGGGCGGGTTATGGTTTAACATTTTACTATCCGCGGGTAAGAGCGGGGCGGCGGGTTCGATGCGGGTTTTTGTAGAGCGAAGCGGGGTCGGGTAAAGCAAAAACCCGCCCCTACCTGCCCTGTTGCCACCCCTAGCTTTACATTTATTTTCTGAATGCATGAATTAACTGTGCATAATTGTCTTAAGGTTGAGGGTGTTGGCCCTTGAAGGAATAGTGAAATTAGAGAAGTACTATTGGTTCTCTAAAAAATTTAAATTATTTATTCTTGAAGTAAAAGACACAGCATTCAAATATATATATATATATATATATATATATATATATATATATATATATATATATTAGAAGATTTAAAAGAGCAAGGATTTAAGGCTTTGAGCATCAATGGTTAGGAGGGTTAAAAATTAGCTTGCAATGCTAAATTGAGTTGCTATCCCTAACTTAATGCTTGTGGTGTGAAGGTGTCAAGTAAAAAATGCTTGAGACTGAACAATTAAAGTCATGATTCAAAGCTACAGAGTACGCCTAAGAACTCTAGACATCATTGTCTAGGAATTTAAGCAAAGATAAATTTGAACCCAAAAGGTTCTCCCAGTTAAGTGTTTGTGGCGTTTATGTATCCAGTGGTAATATGAAAAAATAAAATGCTTAGAGTCACGGCTAGACTCAAAAGGGTGCAATGCATCAAAAGAAGCTGTGTTCAAGAATCAAGAAAATCTAAAAGAAGAGAATCAATAATATCATCTGGATTCTAGTTCAAAGGGATGCCAATACTGCTGAACTTCAAAGGAAAGTGAGATGCCAAAACTGTTCAGAAGTAAAGAGCTAATAGCCCCATTCAATTATTTGAAGCTGAACTTCATTAACAACTTTGAGACTTTTTCTATCTTTATCTTCTTTTTAGTCCGATTTTGCTTTTGATTGCTTGAGGACAAGCAACAGTTTAAGTTTGGTGTTCTGATGAGCGGATATTTAATTTTATACCCTTTTTTATGCTATTTTCTTAGTGTTTTTAGTATATTTTGTTAAGTTTTATTATGTTTTAGTAGGTTTTAGTACAAAATTTACTTTTTGGATGCTACTTTGAATTTTTGTGTTTTTCCAATGATTTTAGGTGAAGTTTGGGTGAATTTGGCAAGTTTTGGCAAAATCTGATTCAGAGGTAAAGAAAGGAGTGTAAATGCTGTCAAATCCTGACCTCCATGCGTTCAAATGCGCATTTCTGGAGCTACAGATGTCCAATTGACAGGTTCTCAATGGTGTCGAATGTAACACCCTAAGTTAAATCCTATCCATGAAGGTCTTTAAATAAGGTGCCACACTTGATAGAGATAGAAAATGAACTTAATCGTTATGCAAGGGAGGAGGAAGTGCGCGTGAAGGGGAAAACGAGTAGTACTAAAATGATGGAAGTGAATATAATAAATATGAAATAATAACTTATCCATGAGTATGGTTCAAAATAAAATGCTTAGAGGTAATTATAATAAAGAAACTAATACGTCTTAACTAATTTCATCGAAGAGGCTCCCATACTTGTGTCCCATCCTATCCTTGATCGGGACCCTTCAGTTATTCACGAATCGAGATACCAGTGGTCTTTCTCCAACACCTTTCCACGCAGTGAAGATCCGGTTTCGTTATGTAGGATGAACTAAGACTCGACGGGGTGCCGAGGTGGGTGAAAAGGGTACGTATTCCACCTTTGGACTTTCGCAATAATTCAACTCCTCCTCTGAATCCACCTCCATGGTGTCTTTCTCATGGTCAGGGTTGTCGAATTCTTCTACCTCCGTCTCGGAATCTGATTCGAGATGCACCACTTTGGATGACCGTTTCTTAAATGTTGAAGCGTTCTTATCTAGGAAGGTTATGACGGGCAGCTGGGATTCTTTCTCCACGAACTCTCGACCTAAGTAGACAGTTTGGAGCACGGTAGTAGTGGTCGTAACTACCCACGTGTGCTTCGAGGGGTCGTACTCAGAAGTTACCTACGGAGGGCACTGCGTCATCTCTATCCGCCGTGCCATGTTCCTCTGGAGACAGTATGGGAAAAGAAAAGGGATGAGATCCTAAGGTCTCAGTAGGAGTGCTATGCAACACCTCCATGCCTATCTCTAGCCCACATGTGGGATTTTAAAAAAGTTGTATGATGTGGCATGTAATATGATTCTTTCTTGTAAAGCACATAAGTAAAAAGGAAAGCACATAGGAAAAATAGAAGAATAGTAACATATGAAACGTAAACATGTTCATAAATAAATCTTTAGAAAAAAACATCATCATGATCAAACTTTGCCTTATACTTTCTCTTTTCTTTAACTTATAACTTTTATGAAAGGTATTGAGCTCAAACCGGTATAAATGAGAGTCCCCTTCCCTTACCGAAGGTTCTTATCTCGAATGTCTTGGCGATCACCTTCCCTTACCGAAGGATCATCTCGATCGATCACCCTCCCTTACCAAGAGATCATCTCGATATCTTGTCTTTGGGGGTCACCTTCCCTTACTGAATGATCATTCCCTCAGTTCAATTTACAATCAAGGTTATTTAGACATACACAAGAAAAGAGTTATATCAACAAGGATATCTTATTATATAAAATTGATGGGAGTTCCATTCCCTTACCGAAGGTTTCCCAAAGTTTGTCGATCACATTCCCTAACCGAAGGATCATCTCGATTCGATCACCTTTCTTTACCGAAGGATCATCTCGATTATCTTGTCTTTGGGGGTCACCTTTCCTTACCGAAGGATCATTCTCTCTGTTTAATTTACAATTAGGGTTGTTTAGGAATACGCAAGAAGAGATTCATGCAAGAATAGATCATGCAAAAATAGATCATGCAAGAGGTAGGACATATACCATAATAAAATGAGCATGTTGAATAATGATATTATAAGAAAGTAGGTACTCTCGACCCTAGAGGGATATTAATAATATAGTGTATAAATAATCACATAAGTGTTCATTTATAAAAAAATATGATATTTTAAATAGTTGAATAGTTATAAGGGGGCATGTACTCTTAACTCAAAGAAATATTATCAATCCAATGGTTTAAAAGTTAATATAATTCCATGTAATAAAATAGGGGATATAAATTAGTTGAATAAAACAATTATAAGGAAACATGTACTCTTGACCCTTAGAAGATATTAGTAATATAATGTATAAAATACAATCTAAGTGCACATAGTAAGAATGGGGTATGTTAAATAGTTGAATAAAATATTATAAGGAAGCATATACCTTTTTCTTTAAATTTTAAGGAGTAATAATAACATAATGATATAAGAGGTCATTTAGTTGCACATAATAGAATAGATTACACTAAACAAGATATAGAAAAACATGTACTCTTAACATTAAAGGAATAATAAAAATATAATGGAATAAAAGGTCATGTAAATGCACATAGTAAAAATTTAGGTGATTAAATAAAACATTATAAAGGGGCATGTACTCTCAACGTTAAAGGAATAATAGTATGATGGTATAAAAGGTCATGTAAATACACATAGAAAATATGGGATATAAATCAAGAGGGCATGAGTGATATAATAGATAATCATGATTAATGTGGATGAAAGATAAGTAAGGGATCATTAAAGCCATAAGACACATGAAAGATGGTAGCCATGCATGGATAGAAAGGAAATAAATTAGAGCATACTACATGCCAACATAAAAGTAAGAAAAACATAATTCCCTACTCTTTTTCTAACGCCTCTTTTATTGCCTATGAGCTTGTCTCTTGTGTTTACACACGGAATATTTGCGTAGAGGGAGAAATGGAAAGGATTAGTGTTTGAGAGGAGTGATCTTCTACCTATGGGTGTACCCCTATTTATATACTTTCAGTGGTAAGGTGGTTGGGATAATTTTAAATTCAAAAGAAGGGCGGTTATTAGATTCCTATCCATAATTCAAAATTCTAAACACATCTCCTAACTGACTTTCAAAATTTGAATTTGATTTTGTTTCTACAAGGGGTGAAGGGAGGTTGTTACATTACCACCTCCATAAAAAAAAAGAATTTGTCCCCAAATTCTACATCCTAATTTGGTCAATAAAGGTCATTAGTAAGATACATAGTGATTTGGACATGGGCAAGCTAATCTTACTAGTAGCGGAGAGAGATATGAATGAACGAGAAGCACCAGTATCATCTAGAGTAGTTAAAGGATTCCATTAATTGTGTATTTACCCTCGATTTGATCTTCTGACTCGTGGGCTTCCTCACTGCTGAGGGCAAAGACTCGCCCCTGACGCTGTGGTGGATTGGCAGGGGGTGGGAGAACTACTGGGCATCCATTGGCGATATGCCCCGGCTGAAAACACCGGAAGTAGACATTTTGCCCGGCAAGGCACCTACCCCTACGTTTCTTCCCACACGAAGCACACTCCTTGAGTTCGGTGGTCTTTGGTGAGGCATTAGTGGGAGGTTCCTGGAAATCCATGCCCTGTTGAGGTTGCCTTCTTGTAGGTTTTCTAAGAAAGGTCTTCTTCTGCGGTGGCTGCTGAGATGATTCTTGATTCAGTTGCCTTTTCTTGAAAGCCTCGCTTCTTTCTGACGCTAGTTTTTTGGTGCATTCTTCGATCACCGGGCACTTGCTAACGAGGGAGGAGAACTCCCGGATTTCTAGTGGGGCTATTGCGGTTAAGACTTCTGTCCCGAGCCCTTCTTGATACATCATATACTTCCACTTTTCATCTGGATTAGCCTTATACATGGCGGAAAATTTGCAGAGTCTTTTGAACTTCTCTGTGTACTCTGCAATACTCATCCTATCTTGCCTCAGCTGAAGAAACTCCATCTCCTTGGACTCTCGAACAGAAAGGGGAAAGTACTTCTTGTAGAAAGCTTCCTTGAAGGTGACCTAACTGATATCTATTCCAGCATCCTCCAACAACCGTCTTGCTCCATCCCACTTGAACTCAGCATCAGCTTTCAGCATGAAGGTAGCGTAGCTCACTTGCTGCTCCCTAGTTCATGGAAAAATTGTGAATACCTTCTCCATTTCAACCAGCCATTCTTTTGCTATATCAGGGTCGAGGGCTCCACGAAACTCAGGTTGACCAATCTTCTTGAAGTTAGCAAAAGTTGTACGGGTCTGTCCCGCCTCCAGCCTGGGAATATTGGAATCCCTGTCCCCAGTGGACAGTTGTTGGGCCATCAGAGTGGTGGCTTGGGCCTGCTACTTCATTGTCTTAGCCATCTCCTTCATGTGCTTTGCTAGATTTGCAGAGCTCGAGCTCGAGCCACGTGGGCGTCCACGGCTTGCCATAGGTTTCCTATTCAAGGATAACCATAGGGAGAAGTTTTATTAGTTGTACCTCCTAAGATATGATCCCTAGGATCGACTTTGTTCTGATACCATTAATGTAACACCCTAAGTTAAATCCTATCCATGAAGGTCTTTAAATAAGGTGCCACACTTAATAGAGATAGAAAATGAACTTAATCGTTATGCAAGGGAGGAGGAAGTGCACGTGAAGGGGAAAACGAGTACCACTAAAATGATGGAAGTGAATATAATAAATATGAAATAATAACTTATCCATGAGTATGGTTCAAAATAAAATGCTTAGAGGTAATTATAACAAAGAAACTAATACGTCCTAACTAATTTCGTCGAAGAGGCTCCCACACTTGTGTCCCATTCTATCCTTGATCGTGACCCTTCGGTTATTCACGAATCGGGGTACCAGTGGTCTTCCTCCAACACCTTTACGCGCAGTGAAGATTCAGTTCCATTATGTGGGATGAATTATGACTCGACGGGGTGCCGAGGTGGGTGAATAGAGCACGTATTCCACCTTTGGACTTTTGCAAGGATTAGACTCCTCCTCTGGATCCTCCTCCATGGTGTCTTTCTCTTGGTCAGGGTTGTCAGATTCTTCTTCCTCTGTCTCGGAATCTTATTCGAGATGCACCACTTCGGATGACCATTTCTTGAATGCTGAAGTGTTCTTATCTAGGAAGGTTACGACGGGCAGCTAGGAGTCTTTCTCCACGAACTCTCGACCTAAGTAGACAGTTTGGAGCATGGTAGTAGTGGTCGTAACTACCCACGCGTGCTTCGAGGGGTCGTACTCAGAAGTTACCGTCGGGGGCACTGTGTCATCTCTATCCGCCGTCCCATGTTCCTCTGGAGACAGTATGGGAAAAGAAAAGGGATGAGAACCTAAGGTCTTAGTAGGAGTGCTATGCAACACCTCCATGCTTATCTCCAACTCAAGTGCGGGATTTTAAAAGAAGTCGTACGATATGGCATGTAATATGATTCTTTCATGTAAAGCACATAGGTAAAAAGGAAAGCACATAGGAAAAATAGAAGAATAGTAACATATGAAACGTCAACATGTTCATAAATAAATCTTTAGAAAAAAACATCATCTTGATCAAACTTTGCCTTATACTTTCTCTTTTTCTTAACTTATAACTTTTATGAAAGGTATTGAGTTCAAACCGGTATAAATGAGAGTCCCCTTCCCTTACTGAAGGTTCTTATCTCAAATGTCTTGGCGATCACCTTCCCTTACCGAAAGATCATCTCGATCGATCACCCTCCCTTACCGAGAGATCATCTCGATATCTTGTCTTTGGGGATCACCTTTCCTTACCGAAGGATCATTCCCTCAGTTCAATTTACAATCAAGGTTATTTAGACATATACAAGAAAAGAGTTATATCAAAAAAGATATCTTATTATAAAAAATTGATGGGAGTCCCCTTCCCTTAACGAAGGTTCCAAAAGTTTAACGATCACCTTCCCTTACCGAAGGATCATCTCGATTCAATCACCTTCCCTTACCAAAGGATCATCTCGATTATCTTGTCTTTGGGGGTCACATTCCCTTACTGAATGATTATTCCCTCAGTTTAATTTACAATTAGGGTTGTTTAGGTATACACAAGAAGAGATTCGTACGAGAATAGATCATGCAAAAATATATCATGCAAGAGGTGAGACATTTACCATAATAAAATGAGCATATTGAATAATGATATTATAAGAAAGTAGGTACTCTCGGCCCTAGAGGGATATTAATAATATAGTGTATAAAATATCACATAAGTATTCATTTATAAAAAAATATGATATTTTAAATAGTTGAATAGTTATAAGGGGGCATGTACTCTTAACTCAAACAAATATTATTAATCCACTGGTTTAAAAGTTAATATAATTCCATGTAATAAAATAGGGGATATAAATTAGTTGAATAAAACAATTATAAGGAAACATGTACTCTTGACCCTTAGAAGATATTAGTAATATAATGTATAAAATACAATCTAAGTGCACATAGTAAGAATGGGGTATGTTAAATAGTTGAATAAAATATTATAAGGAAGCATATACCTTTTTCTTTAAATTTTAAGGAGTAATAATAACATAATGATATAAGAGGTCATTTAGTTGCACATAATAGAATAGATTACACTAAACAAGATATAGAAAAACATGTACTCTTAACATTAAAGGAATAATAAAAATATAATGGAATAAAAGGTCATGTCAATGCACATAGTAAAAATTTAGGTGATTAAATAAAACATTATAAAGGGGTATGTACTCTCAACGTTAAAGGAATAATAGTATAATGGTATAAAAGGTCATGTAAATGCACATAGAAAATATGGGATATAAATCAAGAGGGCGTGAGTGATATAATAGATAATCATGATTAATGTGGATGAAAGATAAGTAAGGGATCATTAAAGCCATAAGACACATGAAAGATGGTAGCCATGCGTGGATGGAAAGGAAATAAATTAGAGCATACTACATGCCAACCTAAAAGTAAGAAAAGCATAATTCCCTACTCTTTTTCTAACGCCTCTTTTATTGCCTATGAGCTTGCCTCTTGTGTTTGCACACGTAATATTTGCGTAGAGGGAGAAGGGGAAGGATTAGTGTTTGAGAGGAGTGATCTTCTACCTATGGATGTACCCCTATTTATACACTTTCAGTGGTAAGGTGGTTGGGATAATTTTAAATTCAAAAGAAGGGCGGTTATTAGATTCCTATCCATAATTCAAAATTCTAAACCCATCTCCTAACTGAATTTCAAAATTCGAATTTGATTTTGTTTCTAGAAGGGGTGAAGGGAGGTTGTTACATTACCACCCCCATAGAAAAAAGAATTTGTCCCCAAATTCTACAACCTAATTTGGTCAATAAAGGTCATTAGTAAAATGCATAGTGATTTAAACATGGGCAAGCTAATCTTACTAGTAGCAGAGAGAGATATGAACGAAGGAGAAGCACCAGTATCATCTAGAGTAGTTAAAGGATTCCATTAATTGTGCATTTACCCTCGATTCGATCTTCTGACTCGTGGGCTTCCTCACTGCTGAGGGCAAAGACTCGCCCCTGACGCTGTGGTGGATTGGCAGGGGGTGGGAGAACTACTGGGCATTCATTGGCGATATGCCCCGGCTGAAAACACTGGAAGTAGACATTTTGCCCGGCAAGGCACCTACCCCTATGTTGCTTCCCACATGGAGCACACTCTTTGAGTTTGGTGGTCTTTAGTGAGGCATTAGTGGGAGGTTCCTAGCAATCTGTGCCCTGTTGAGATTGCCTTCCTGTAGGTTTTCCAAGAAAGGCCTTCTTCTGCGGTGGCTGCTGAGATGATTCTTGATTCAATTGCCTTTTCTTGAAAGCCTCGCTTCTTTCTGACGCTAGTTTTTTGGTGCATTCTTCGATCACCGGGCACTTGCTAACGAAGGAGGAGAACTCCCGGATTTCTAGTGGGGCTATTGCAGTTAGGACTTCTGCCCTGAGCCCTCCTTGATACTTCATACACTTCCACTTTTCATCTGGATTAGCCTTAAACATGGGGGAAAATTTGCAGAGTCTCTTGAACTTCTCTGTGTTCTCTACAATACTCATCCTATCTTGCATCAGCTGAAGAAACTCCATCTCCTTGGACTCTCAATCAGAAAGGGGAAACTACTTCTTGTAGAAAGCTTCCTTGAAGGTGGCCCAATTGATATCTGTTCCAGCATCTTCCAACAACCGTCTTGCTCCATCCCACCAGAACTCGGCATCAGCTTTTAGCATGATGGTAGCGTAGCTCACTTGCTACTCCCTAGTTCATGGAAAAATTGTGAATACCTTCTCCATTTCTACCAGCCATTCTTTTGCTATATTAGGGTCGAGGGCTCCACGAAACTCAGGTTGACCAATCTTCTTGAAGTTAGCAAAAGTTGTACGGGTCTGTCCCGCCTCCAGCCTGAGAATATTGGAATCCCTGTCCCCAGTGGATAGTTGTTGGGCCATCAGAGTGGTGGCTTGGGCCTGCTACTTCATTGTCTTGGCCATCTCCTTCATGTGCTTTGCTAGATTTGCAGAGCTCGAGCTCGAGCCACGTGGGCGTCCACGGCTTGCCATAGGTTTCCTGTTCAAGGATAACCATAGGGAGAAGTTTTATTAGTTGTACCTCCTAAGATAGGATCCCTAGGTTCGACTTTGTTCTGATACCATTAATGTAACACCCTAAGTTAAATCCTATCCATGAAGGTCTTTAAATAAGGTGCCACACTTAATAGAGATAGAAAATGAACTTAATCGTTATGCAAGGGAGGAGGAAGTGCACGTGAAGGGGAAAACGAGTAGCACTAAAATGATGGAAGTGAATATAATAAATATGAAATAATAACTTATCCATGAGTATGGTTCAAAATAAAATGCTTAGATGTAATTATAACAAAGAAACTAATACGTCCTAACTAATTTCGTCGAAGAGGCTCCCATACTTGTGTCCCATTCTACCCTTGATCGGGACCCTTCAGTTATTCACGAATCGGGGTACCAGTGGTCTTCCTCCAATACCTTTACGCGCAGTGAAGATTCAGTTCCATTATGTGGGATGAACTAAGACTCGACAGGGTACCGAGGTGGGTGAATAGAGTACGTATTCCACCTTTGGACTTTTGCAAGGATTTGACTCCTCCTCTGGATCCTCCTCCATGGTGTCTTTCTCCTGGTCAGGGTTGTCAGATTCTTCTTCCTCCGTCTCGGAATCTTATTCGAGATGCACCACTTCGGATGACCATTTCTTGAATGCTGAAGCGTTCTTATCTAGGAAGGTTACGACGGGCAGCTAGGATTCTTTCTCCACGAACTATCGACCTAAGTAGACAGTTTGGAATACGGTAGTAGTGGTCGTAACTACCCACGCGTGCTTCGAGGGGTCGTACTCAGAAGTTACCGTCGGGGGCACTGCGTCGTCTTTATCCGCCGTGCCATCTTCCTCTGGAGACAGTATGGGAAAAGAAAAGGGATGAGAACCTAAGGTCTTAGTAGGAGTGCTATGCAACACCTCCATGCTTATCTCCAACTCAAGTGCGGGATTTTAAAAGAAGTCGTACGATATGGCATGTAATATGAATCTTTCATGTAAAGCACATAGGTAAAAAGGAAAGCACATAGGAAAAATAGAAGAATAGTAACATATGAAACGTCAACATGTTCATAAATAAATCTTTAGAAAAAAACATCATCATGATCAAACTTTGCCTTATACTTTCTCTTTTTCTTAACTTATAACTTTTATGAAAGGTATTGAGTTCAAACCGGTATAAATGAGAGTCCCCTTCCCTTACCAAAGGTTCTTATCTCAAATGTCTTGGCGATCACCTTCCCTTACCGAAAGATCATCTCGATCAATCACCCTCCCTTACCGAGAGATCATCTCGATATCTTGTCTTTGGGGATCACCTTTCTTTACCGAAGGATCATTCCCTCAGTTCAATTTACAATCAAGGTTATTTAGACATACACAAGAAAAGAGTTATATCAAAAAAGATATCTTATTATAAAAAATTGATGGGAGTCCCCTTCCCTTAACGAAGGTTCCAAAAGTTTACCGATCACCTTCCCTTACCGAAGGATCATCTCGATTCAATCACCTTCCCTTACCAAAGGATCATCTCGATTATCTTGTCTTTGGGGGTCACATTCCCTTACTGAATGATTATTCCCTCAGTTTAATTTACAATTAGGGTTGTTTAGGTATACACAAGAAGAGATTCGTGCAAGAATAGATCATGCAAAAATATATCATGCAAGAGGTGAGACATATACCATAATAAAATGAGCATGTTGAATAATGATATTATAAGAAAGTAGGTACTCTCGGCCCTAGAGGGATATTAATAATATAGTGTATAAAATATCACATAAGTATTCATTTATAAAAAAATAGGATATTTTAAATAGTTGAATAGTTATAAGGGGGCATGTACTCTTAACTCAAACAAATATTATTCATCAAATGGTTTAAAAGTTAATATAATTCCATGTAATAAAATAGGTTATATAAATTAGTTGAATAAAACAATTATAAGGAAACATGTACTCTTGACCCTTAGAAGATATTAGTAATATAATGTATAAAATACAATCTACGTGCACATAGTAAGAATGGGGTATGTTAAATAGTGAATAAAATATTATAAGGAATGATGAGCGGATAATTTATACGCTTTTTGGCATTGTTTTTAGTATGTTTTTAGTATGATCTAGTTAGTTTTTAGTATATTTTTATTAGTTTTTAGTTAAAATTCACTTTTCTGGACTTTACTATGAGTTTGTGTGTTTTTCTGTGATTTCAAGTATTTTCTGGCTGAAATTGAGGGTTCTGAGCAAAAATCTGATTCAGAGACTGAAAAGGACTGCAGATGCTGTTGGATTCTGACCTCCCTGCACTCGAAGTGGATTTTCTGGAGCTACAGAAGCCCAATTGGCGTGATCTCAACGGCGTTGGAAAGTAGACATCCTGGGCTTTCCAGCAATATATGATAGTCCATACTTTGCCCAAGATTTGATGGCCCAAACCGGCGTGGCAAATAAGCCTCAGAATTTCTAGCGTTTAACGCTGGAACTGGCATAAAACTTGGAGTTAAACGCCCAAACTGGCATAAAAGCTGGCGTTTAACTCTAGAAAAGGTCTCTACACGAAAATGCTTCATTGCTCAGCCCAAGCACACACCAAGTGGACCCAGAAGTGGATTTTTACGTCATTTACTCATTTCTGTATACCCTAGGTTACTAGTTTACTATTAATAGGATCCTTTGACATTGTATCTGTACCTGATGACACTTTACACGTTTCTTTGTGTACCTTCCACAACATGAGTCTCTAAACCCCATGGTTGGGGGTGAGGAGCTCTGCTGTGTCTTGATGGATTAATGCAATTACTACTGTTTTTCATTCAATCATGCTTGCTTCCATTATAAGATATTACTTGTTCTTAAACCGGGTGAATGTGGTGATCCGTGACAATCATCATCATTCTCAACTATGAACGTGTGCCTGACAACCACCTCCGTTCTACCTTAGATTAAGTAGATATCTCTTGGATTCTTTAACTGGAATCTTCGTGGTATAAGCTAGAACTGATGGCGGCATTCAAGAGAATCCGGAAGGTCTAAACCTTGTCTGTGGTATTCTGAGTAGGATTCAATGATTGAATGACTATGACGAGCTTCAAACTCCTGAAGGCGGGGCGTTAGTGATAGACACAAAAGAATCACTGGATTCTATTCCGGCCTGATTGAGAACCGACAGATGGATAGCCGTGCCGTGACAGGGTGCATTGAACATTTCCACTGAGAGGATGGGAGGTAGCCACTGACAACGGTGAAACCCTTGCATACAGCTTGCCATGGAAGGAGCCTTGCGTGTTTGAAGAAGAAGACAGTAGGAAAGCAGAGATTCAGAAGACAGAGCATCTCCAAAACCTCAACCTATTCCCCATCACTGCAATTCAAGTACCTGTTTTATGTTCTTTTGCTTTTTACAATCAATCCTGATAATCTTTGATATCCTGACTAAGATTTACAAGATAACCATAGCTTGCTTCAAGCCGACAATCTCCGTGGGATCGACCCTTACTCACGTAAGGTATTACTTGGACGACCCAGTGCACTTGCTGGTTAGTTGTGCGGGATTGCAAAAGTGTGATTGCAATTTCGTGCACCAAGGAAGCATATACCTTTTTCTTTAAATTTTAAGGAGTAATAATAACATAATGATATAAGAGGTCATTTAGTTGCACATAATAGAATAGAGTACACTAAACAAGATATAGAAAAACATGTACTCTTAACATTAAAGGAATAATAATAATATAATGGAAAAAATGTCATGTAAATACACATAGTAAAAGTTAGGGTAATTAAATAAAACATTATAAAATTGTATGTACTCTCAACATTAAAGGAATAATAGTATGATGGTATAAAAGGTCATGTAAATGCACATAGAAAATATGGGATATAAATCAAGAGGGCGTGAGTGATATAATAGATAATCATGATTAATGTGGATGAAAGATAAGTAAGGGATCATTAAAGCCATAAGACACATGAAAGATGGTAGCCATGCATGGATGGAAAGGAAATAAATTAGAGCATACTACATGCCAACCTAAAAGTAAGAAAAGCATAATTTCCTACTCTTTTTCTAACGCCTCTTTTATTGCCTATGAGCTTGCCTCTTGTGTTTGCACACGTAATATTTGCGTAGAGGGAGAAGGGGAAGGATTAGTGTTTGAGAGGAGTGATCTTCTACCTATGGATGTACCCCTATTTATATACTTTCAGTGGTAAGGTGGTTGGGATAATTTTAAATTCAAAAGAAGGGTGGTTATTAGATTCCTATCCATAATTCAAAATTCTAAACCCATCTCCTAACTAAATTTCAAAATTCGAATTTGATTTTGTTTCTAGAAGGGGTGAAGGAAGGTTGTTACATTACCACCCCCATAAAAAAAGAATTTGTCCCCAAATTCTACATCCTAATTTGGTCAATAAAGGTCATTTAGTAAGATGCATAGTGATTTGGACATGGGCAAGCTAATCTTACTAGTAGCGGAGAGAGATATGAACGAAGGAGAAGCACCAGTATCATCTAGAGTAGTTAAAGGATTCCATTAATTGTGCATTTACCCTCGATTCGATCTTCTGACTCATGGGCTTCCTCACTACTGAGGGCAGAGACTCGCCCCTGACGCTGTGGTGGATTGGCAGGGGGTGGAAGAACTACTGGGCATTCATTGGCGATATGCCCCGGCTGAAAACACTGGAAGTAGACATTTTGCCCGGCAAGGCACCTACCCCTATGTTGCTTCCCACATGGAGCACACTCCTTGAGTTCAGTGGTATTTGGTGAGGCATTAGTGGGAGGTTCCTAGCAATCCGTGCCCTGTTGAGATTGCCTTCCTGTAGGTTTTCCAAGAAAGGCCTTCTTCTGTGGTGGCTGCTGAGATGATTCTTGATTTAGTTGCCTTTTCTTGAAAGCCTCGCTTCTTTTTGACGCTAGTTTTTTGGTGCATTCTTCGATCACCGAGCACTTGCTAACGAGGGAGGAGAACTCCCAGATTTCTAGTGGGGCTATTGCGGTTAGGACTTCTGCCCTGAGCCCTCCTTGATACTTCATACACTTCCACTTTTCATCTGGATTAGCCTTAAACATGGTGGAAAATTTGCAGAGTCTCTTGAACTTCTCTGTGTTTTCTGCAATACTCATCCTATCTTACCTCAGCTGAAGAAACTCCATCTCCTTGGACTCTCAATCAGAAAGGGAAACTACTTCTTGTAGAAAGCTTCCTTGAAGGTGGCCAAACTGATATCTATTCCAGCATCTTCCAACAACCGTCTTGCTCCATCCCACCAGAACTCGGCATCAGCTTTCAGCATGAAGGTAGCGTAGCTCACTTGCTGCTCCTTAGTGCATGGAAAAATTTTGAATACCTTCTCCATTTCTGCCAGCCATTCTTCTGCTATATCAGGGTCGAGGGCTCCACAAAACTCAGGTGGACTGATGAGCGAATATTTTATACGCTTTTTGGGGGTAATTTCATATAGTTTTTAGTATATTTTAGTTAGTTTTTAGTATATTTCTATTAGTTTTTAGGCAAAATTCATATTTCTGGACTTTAGTATGAGTTTGTGTATTTTTCTGTGATTTCAAATATTTTCTGGCTGAAATTGAGGAAGATGAGCAAAAATCTGATTTAGGCTGAAAAAGGACTACTGATGCTGTTGGATTCTGACCTCCCTGCACTCGGAATGGATTTTTTGGAGCTACAGGAGTCCAATTGGCACGCTATCAATTGGGTTGGAAAGTAGATATCTAAGGTTTTTCAGCAATATATAATAGTTCATACTTTGCGCAAAGATAAATGACGTAAATTGGCATTTAACGCCAGTTCCATGTTGCATTCTGGCGTTCAGCGCCAGAAACAGGTTGCAAGTTGGAGTTAAACGCCAGAAACAGGTTACAACCTGGCGTTTAACTCCAGAAACAGCCTAGGCAAGTGAGAAGCTCAAGTCTCAGCCCAGCACACACCAAGTGGGCCCCAGAAGTGGATTTCTGCACCATCTATCTTAGTTTACTCATTTTCTGTAAACCTAGGTTACCAGTTTAGTATTTAAACAACTTTTAAAGACTTATTTTGTATCTCATGACATTTTAGATCTGAACTTTGTACCTTTTGCCGGCATGAGTCTCTAAACTCCATTGTTGGGGGTGAGGAGCTCTGCAACGTCTCGATGAATTAATGCAATGATTTCTGTTTTCCATTCAAACACGCTTGTTTCTATCTAAGATGCTGATTCGTACTTAACTGTGATGGATGTGATGATCCGTGACACTCATCATCATTCTCAACCTATGAACGTGTGCCTGACAAACACCTCCGTTCTACAAAAGATTGAATGAGTATCTCTTAGATTCCTTAATCAGAATCTTTGTGGTATAAGCTAGAATCCATTGGCAGCATCCTTGAGAATCCAGAAAGTCTAAACCTTGTCTGTGGTATTCCGAGTAGGATTCAGGGATTGGATGACTGTAACGAGCTTCAAACTCGCGAGTGTTGGGCGTAGTGACAGACGCAAAAGGATCAACGGATCCTATTCCGACATGATCGAGAACCAACAGATGATTAGCCGTGCTGTGACAGAGCATTTGGACCATTTTCACTGAGAGGATGGGAAGTAGCCATTGACAACAGTGACGCCCTACATGCAGCTTGCCATGGAAGGAGCCTTGCATGTTTGAAAGTGAGAAAGCATTATGTTACTGGGATTCAGAAGACAAAGCATCTCCAAAATCCCAACATATTCTCCATTACTGCGTAATAATTACTTATTTTATGCACTTTCACTTTTTACAATTGAAACTAAAGAACCCTATTAGTATCCTGACTAAAATTAATAAGATAATCATAGCTTGCTTCAAGCCAACAATCTCCATGGGATTCGACCCTTACTCACGTAAGGTATTACTTGGACGAGCTAGTGCACTTGCTTGTTAGTTGTGCGGAATTACATATTGTGAAAGCAATTTTCGTGCACCAAGTTTTTGGCGCCGTTGCCGGGGATTGTTCGAGTTTGAACAACTGGCGGTTTATCTTGTTACTTAGATTAGGAAAAATTAGTCTTTTTAGTTTAGAGTCACTAGAATTGCATCTTTTATTATCCCTTTTAAAAAAAATTTCAAAAATATTATTTTATTTATTTTTAGTTTTTCTGTGGGTTTAGTGTCATGTTTTAAGTTTGGTGTCAATTGCATGTTTTTTTTTAATTTATGCATTTTTTTTCGAAAATTCATGCATGTGTTCTTCATGATCTTCAAATTGTTCTTGTAAATTTTTCTTGTTTGATCTTTGGTTTGTCTTGTTTTCTGTCTTTTCTTGTTTTTCTTGTGCTTTTTCAAAATATTATTTTTCAAAAAATATTTTTATTTATTAAAAATACCTCTTTAAAATACGTTACATTTATAGCTCAATTGGCTAGAGAGTTGGTTTGTGTTCTTGATAATTGGGTATCTTCTTTTTAAAACTTTTTCAAAAATAATTTTTCTTTGATTAAATCTTGTGCCAAACTTTAAGTTTGGTGTTTTCTTGTAAATTTTTCTTTAGTTTTCGAAAATTTATTGTGGGTTTCTAAAAATTTTAAGTTTGGTATTCTTTCTTTTGTTCTTCGTATTCTTGTGAGTTTTCAAAGTATTCTTGAGTCTTCTTTGTATTTTGATCTTAAAATTTTTAAGTTTGGTGTTCCTTGGTGTTTTCCCTCAAAAATTTTCGAAAGCAAGGAACATTAGATCTAAAAAATTTTAAGTCTTGTGTCTTTTGTGTGTTTTTCTCTTTCATCATAAAATTCAAAAAAAAATTATCTTCTTTAACTATTTTTAAGCAAATTTTTCAAAATTTTCTATAAAAATTCAGATTTCAATTTCAAAAATTTTCAAAATCTTATCCTTTTAAGATTTTTTTTAAAAAATCACATCTTTTTCAAAAATATTTTAACCACTTTTTCTCTCCTCATTTTTTCAAAAATTTTTAAAATATTTTTTTAAAATTTTATTTTTATTTTTTATTTTAGTTTTTATTTTATTTTATTTTATATTTTGAAAAGTACTTTTTTATAATAAAATAAATAAAATAAATAAAATAAATCCACACCATCTTCCTTTCTCCATCATGGACCTAAGTGGAAATGAACAGTCCAGAAGGACTCTGGGGTCATATGCCAACCCCACTACTGCTTCATATGGGAGTAGTATCTGTATACCCTCCATCGGAGTTAGTAGCTTTGAGTTGAATCCTCAGCTCATTATCATGGTGCAACAAAGTTGTCAGTATTCTGGTCTTCCACAGGAAGAACCTACAGAATTCCTGGCACAGTTTTTACAAATTGCTGACACAGTACATGATAAAAAAATAGACCAGGATGTCTACAGATTATTAATGTTTTCATTTGCTATAAAAGACCAAGCTAAGAGGTGGTTAAATAACCAACCTAAGGCTAGCATAAGGACATAGAAACAACTGTCAGAAAAATTTTTGAATCAATATTTCCCTCCAAAATGGATGACACAGCTAAGGCTGAGCATCCAAGGCTTCAAACAAAGAGATAATGAATCCCTTTATGATGCTTGGGAGAGATACAGAGAGATGTTAAGAAAATGCCCCTCTAAAATGTTTTCAGAGTGGGTGCAGTTAGACATCTTCTATTATGGGCTTACAGAGAAAGCTCAGATTTCTCTAGACCACTTAGCTGGTGGATCTATACACATGAGAAAGACAATTGAAGAAGCTCAAGAGCTCATTGATACAGTTGCCATAAATCAGCATCTGTACCTAAGCAGTGAACCTCCCATGAAAGAAGAGGCTAAAATAGTAACTGCTGAACTCAGTCATATAGAACAAGTTACAGAATTCAATCAACAATTAGATTTTCTAACAAAACAGCTAGCTGAATTCAAGGAGATATTACAAGAAACAAGAATGGCTAATATGAATATGGAAGTCTAGTTGAAGCAAACAGAACAGCAGTTATCAAAACAAATAACAGAAGAGTGCCAAGCAGTTGAATTAAGAAGTAGAAAAACATTAAATACCTCACTTCAAGGCAGCAGGAAGCCAAGAAATGAACAAACTGCTACCCAAAATCCCTCTGAGGACAATCAGAGCCCAGAGAGGAATAATTCTGGCACTCAAACGCCAGAAAAGGGGTGGAGAGCTGGCGTTGAACGTCCAACCCATGCTCAGTCCTGGCGTTCAATGCCAGAAGCAGGCAAGGAATTGGCGTTGAACGCCAAAGGAAGCACAGTTTTGGCGTTCAGACGCCAGAAACAGGTAAGGAGTTGGCGTCTAACGCCACTCCAGCTTCCACCCCTGGCATTCAAATGCTAGTGGGAGATCAGACACATACAAGTGCTAATAGCAACCCCTCTAAAAAGGCTTCTCAACCCACATCTGTAGGCAATAAACCTACAGCAACTAAGGTTGAGGAATACAAAGCCAAAATGCCTTATCCTCAGAAACTCCGCCAAGCGGAACAGGATAAGCAATTTGCCCGCTTTGCAGACTATCTTAGGACTCTTGAAATAAAGATTCCGTTTGCAGAGGCATTTGAGCAAATACCCTCTTATGCTAAGTTCATGAAAGAGATCTTAAGTCATAAGAAGGATTGAAGGGAAACTGAAAGAGTTTACCTCACTGAAGAATGCAGTACAGTCATTCTGAAAAGCTTACCTGAGAAGCTTAAAGATCTCGGAAGCTTTATGATACCATGCACATTAGAAGGTACTTGTACCAAGCAAGCTCTATGTGATCTTGGGGCAAGTATCAACCTAATACCTGCATCTACTATCAGAAAGCTTGGTTTAACTGAAGAAGTCAAACCAACCCGGATATGTCTCCAACTTGCTAATGGCTCCATTAAATACCCATCAGGCGTGATTGAAGACATGATTGTCAAGGTTGGGCCATTTGCCTTTTCCACTGACTTTGTGGTGCTGGAAATAGAGGAGCACAAGAGTGCAACTTTCATTCTAGGAAGACCTTTCCTAGCAACTGGACGAACCCTCATTGACGTCCAAAAAGGGGAAGTAACCTTGAGAGTCAATGAGGATGAGTTTAAGTTGAATGTTGTCAAAGCTATGCAGCATCCAGACACCCCAAATGACTGCATGAGCATTGATATTATTGACTCTCTGGTAAAAGAGGTCAATATGACTGAGAGTCTCGAATCAGAGCTAGAGGATATCTTTAAAGATGCTCATCCTGATCTGGAGGAAACAGAGAGAACAATAGAACCTCTGAAAATCCCTCAGGAAGAGGAGAAACCTCCTAAACCCAAGCTCAAACCATTACCACCATCCTTGAAATATGTATTTTTGGGAGAAGGTGATACCTTTTCTGTAATCATAAGCTCTACCTTAGAGCCACAGGAAGAGGAAGCACTAATCCAAGTGCTACGGACACACAAGACAGCTCTTGGGTGGTCCATCAGTGATCTTAAGGGCATTATCCCAGCCAGATGCATGCACAAGATGCTATTGGAAGGTGACGCTAAGCCAGTGGTTCAACCACAGAGGTGGCTAAATCCAGCCATGAAGGAGGTGGTGCAGAAGGAGGTCACTAAATTACTAGAGGCTGGAATTATTTATCCCATTTCTGATAGCCCCTGGGTAAGCCCTGTCCAAGTCGTCCCTAAGAAGGGTGGTATGACAGTGGTTCATAATGAAAAAATGAACTGGTTCCTACAAGAACAGTTACAGGGTGGCGTATGTGTATTGATTATAAAAGACTTAATACAGCCACCAGAAATGATCATTTTCCTTTACCATTCATAGACCAAATGCTAGAAAGACTAGTAGGTCATGAATACTACTGCTTCCTGGATGGATATTCAGGTTATAATCAAGTTGCAGTAGATCCCCAGGATCAAGAGAAAATAGCATTCACATGTCCATCCGGAGTATTTGCATACAGAAGGATGCTATTTGGTTTGTGCAATGCACCTGCAACCTTTCAAAGGTGCATGCTCTCTATTTTCTCTGATATAGTGGAAAAATTTCTGGAAGTCTTCATGGATGACTTTTTAGTATTTGGAGACTCATTCAGCTCCTGTCTTGACCATCTAGCACTTGTTCTAAAGAGGTGCCAAGAGACTAACCTGGTTTTAAACTGGGAGAAATGTCACTTTATGGTGACTGAAGGAATTGTCCTTGGGCACAAAATTTTGAACAAGGGAATAGAGGTGGATCAAGCTAAGGTAGAGGTAATTGAAAAATTACCACCACCTGCCAATGTTAAGGCAATCAGAAGCTTTCTAGGGCATGCAGGATTCTACAGGAGGTTTATAAAAGATTTTTCAAAAATTGCCAAACTTCTGAGTAATTTGCTAGCTGCTGACACGCCATTTATCTTTGATAAGGAGTGTCTGCAGGCGTTTGAGACTCTGAAAGCTAAGTTGGTCACAGCACCAGTCATCTCTGCACCAGACTGGACACTACCATTTGAACTGATGTGTGATGCCAGTGACCATGCCATTAGTGCAGTGTTGGGACAAAGGCATGACAAGCTTCTGCACGTCATTTACTATGCCAGTCGTGTTTTAAATGACGCATAGAAGAACTACACAACCACAGAAAAAGAGTTACTTACAGTGGTTTACGCCATTGACAAGTTCAGATCTTATTTAGTAGGATCAAAAGTGATTGTGTACACTGACCATGCTGCTCTTAAATATCTACTCACAAAGCAGGATTCAAAACCCAGACTCATCAGATGGGTGTTGCTTCTGCAAGAGTTTGATATAGAAATAAGAGACAGAAAAGGGACAGAGAACCAAGTAGCAGATCACCTGTCCCGAATAGAACAAGTAGAAGGGGCGTCCCTCCCTCTTACTGAGATCTTTGAAAACTTTTCGTATGAGCAACTCTTTGCCATCCACGAAGTACCATGGTTTGCAGACATTGCAAACTACAAGGCAGTGAGATTCATACCCAAAGAGTACAGTAGGCAGCAATCAAAAAAATTGATCACGAATGCAAAGTACTATCTTTGGGATGAACCATATCTCTTCAAGAGATGTGCAGACGGAGTAATCTATAGATGTGTGCCTAAGAAAGAAGCACAAAAGATTCTCTGGCACTGCCATGGATCACAGTGTGGAGGACATTTTGGAAGTGAGCGAACAGCCACAAGAGTCCTCCAATGTGGCTTCTACTGGCCTACTCTCTATAAAGACTCCCGAGTGTTTGTACTTAATTGTGACAGTTGCCAAAGATCTGGCAATCTGCCTCACAGTTATGCCATGTCTCAACAAGGGATCTTGAAGATTGAGTTGTTTGATGTATGGGGTATTGACTTTATGGGGGCCTTTCCCACCATCATACTCAAACACTTATATTCTAGTGGCAGTGGATTATGTATCCAAATGGGTTGAAGCTATTGCAACACCCACTAATGACACTAAGACAGTGCTGAAATTCCTCCAAAAACACATCTTCAGCAGATTTGGTATCCCTAGAGTACTAATCAGTGATGGGGGCACTCATTTCTACAATAAACAGCTTTACTCTGCTTTGGTTCGATATGGAGTTAGCCACAGGGTAGCTACTCCGTATCATCCACAGACAAATGGGCAAGTTGAAGTCTCTAATAAAGAACTTAAAAGAATCCTGGAACGGACTGTGATTAACCATAGAAGGGATTGGGCAAGAAGCTTGGATGATACTCTGTGGGCATACAGGACAGCATTCAAGACTCCTATAGGAACTTCTCCATACCAGCTTGTGTATGGAAAAGTTTGTCACTTGCCAGTGGAACTAGAGCATAAGGCCTATTGGGCAACCAGATTCCTAAACCTTGATGCCAAGTTAGCTGGAGAAAAATGATTGCTCCAGTTAAATGAGCCAGAGGAATTCAGACTCAATACTTTCGAAAATGCAAAAATTTACAAAGAGAAAGCAAAAAGATGGCATGACAAGAAGCTGTCATCCAGAGTCTTTGAGCCAGGGCAGAAAGTTCTACTGTTTAATTCTAGGCTCAGATTATTCTCTGTGAAATTGAAATCTCGGTGGAGAGGTCCATATGTGATTACAAGTGTGTCACCATATGGATATGTAGAGCTTCAGGATAATGATTCTAACAAAAAGTTCATTGTTAATGGACAGAGAGTCAAACATTGTCTTAAAAGCAATTTTGAGCAAGAATGCTCAAAATTGAGACTTGACTAAAGCTCAGTAATAGTCCAGCTAAAGATAACAAAGAAGCGCTTGCTGGGAGGCAACCCAGTCATGAGTTTATTTTATTTGTAATTTTAATTTTAAAAATTAGATAATACATTTTAGTGAATGATACAGAGTTACAGAAGGCTTCAGAGGATAAAACAGCAAAAAAAGCTCCCTGGTGCGAAAAAGCCAGTAAGAGCTGTTTTGGACGTTGAACGCCCAAAAAAAGCATCTACTGGGCGTTCAATACCAGTAGAGATAGCCATTTGGGCGTTAAGCGCCAGAAAGAAGCATCTTCTGGGCGTTTAACGCCAGATTTACAGCGTCATGGGCGTTCAGAAAAACGCCCAGTGACAAAGGAGTTCCTAGCATTTAACGCCAGCCAGATGCTACAGCTGGGCGTTAAACGCCCAGGAGAAGCTACAGATGGGCGTTAAACATCCAAAACATGCATCTTTTGGGCGTTTAATGCCAGGATTATGGGGAGGAGGTGATTCGTTTTCAACTCAAATTTTTTTTTCCATTTTTCATGTTTGAATTCATGATTTCTTGCATAAACATGTTACAAATTCTCAACTTTCAATTTCAAAATGCAAAAAAATTCTTAATCCTAAAATTATTTCTTCATTCTTCTTCAATCTCTTTTCAAATCTTTTTCAAAACTCATCTATCTTTTTGAATTCTTGTCAAATTTTTTTTTTAATTTCTTCTCAAATCTTTTTCAAACTCATCATATTATCTTTTTTAAATTCAAAGTTATATTTTTCAAAATCTCATCATATCTTTTAAATTTTCGAAATTGCCTCTCCTTCTATTCCTCTCCTTTCCTTTCTTTTGCTTGAGGACAAGCAAACCTCTAAGTTTGGTGTATTTTTTCGTGATTACTGAGCTAAAACTCATCAAGATCATGGCACCTAAGGGAAAACAAACCACTTTATCATGGCACCTAAGGGAAAACAAACCACTTCAAGAGGCAAGAAAGAGAATATTCCAAAACCACTTTGGAATCAAGAGAAGTTCTTAACCAAAGAACATGCAGACCAATACCACAAAATAATGGGTCTGAGATCAGTGATCCCGGAAGTTAAATTCAATCTGAAAGAAGACAAATATCCAGAGATACAGGAGCTGAAGCACCAGAAGCTGTCTTTTGAAGGACCAAGCACCCCACAGACCAAAGGAGCATCCACCTCCCAAAATAAAGGTTGTTGAGTCCTAATCTTAGTCTTAACTCTGTGATAGTTGTTCTTATAGGAATTTAGCTTAGAAGTTATATATGAGTAGTAGTAATTAGTATATCTATTTTGATTTTATCTCCAAGTAAGCTATAATTTATTTCCTCATCATCACCAAACATGAATAAAATAGTAAGATTTTTAGAATAAAGAGGCAATATTTTTTCGAGTTCTTAATAAGGAAAATTCTAATTATTTATATGCGGTGGCAATAGTTTTTGTCTTCTGAATGAATGCTTGAACAGTGCATATTTTTTATATTGAATTTTATGAATGTTAAAATTGTTGGCTCCTGAAAGAATGATGAACAAGAGAAATATTATTGCTGATTTGAAAAATCATGAAATTGATTCTGGAAGCAAGAAAAAGCAGTGAAAAAAAGCAAAGGAGGTAGAAAAAGCCAATAGCCCTTTAAACCAAAAGGCAAGGGTGAAAAGGATCTAAGGCTTTGAGCATCAATGGATAGGAGGGCTGATGAGCGGATATTTTATACGCTTTTTGGGGGTAATTTCATGTAGATTTTAGTATGTTTTAATTAGTTTTTAATAGAATTTTATTAGTTTTTAGGAAAAAATCTTATTTCTGGACTTTACTATGAGTTTGTGTATTTTTCTACGATTTCAGGTATTTTCTGGCTGAAATTGAGGGAGCTGAGCAAAAATCTGAGTTAGGCCGAAAAAGGACTGCTGATGCTGTTAGATCCTGACCTCCCTGCACTCGGAATGGATTTTTTGGAGCTACAGAAGTCCAATTGACGCGCTCTCAATTGAGTTGGAAAGTTGACATCAAGGGCTTTCCAGCAATATAAATAGTCCATACTTTCCGCAAAGATAGACGACGTAAACTGGCGTTCAACCCCAGTTCCATGTTGCAGTCTGGCGTCCAGCACCAGAAACAGGTTACAAGTTGGAGTTCAACGCCCAAAACACGTTACAACCTGGCGTTCAACTCCAGAAACAGCCCAAGCACGTGAGAGGCTTAAGTCTCAGCCCCAGCACACACCAAGTGGGCCCCAGAAGTGGATTTCTGCATCAATTATCTTAGTTTACTCATTTTCTGTAAACCTAAGTTACAAGTTTACTATTTAAACAATTTTTAGAGACTTATTTTGTACCTCATGACATTTTCAGATCTGAACTACATATTCATTGACGGCATGAGTCTCTAAAATCCATTGTTGGGGGGTAAGGAGCTCTGCAGTGTCTCGATGAATTAATGCAATTACTTATATTTTTCCATTCACATATGCGTGTTCCTATCTAAGATGTTCATTCGCGCTTAGTTATGGAGAAGGTGTTGATCTGTGACACTCATCACCAGGGACGGATCCAGAAATGATATTATGGCGGGGCCAATAACACATATAATATTAAAAATTATGTAAAAAAATTATATAATATAAGATGTATTATAAAAATATACCAATAGAAAATATATTTTAAAGTAAAAAAAATATGTGTATACTTTTTACTAACTAAGTGGTCGATTCTTCATATCATAAAATTCACCAATAATAGAATTTGTGTCAAATTTTTCAGTATTTTTTTTCTCAATATAATTAAAAGACAATTAACAAGAAATTCATCTTTTGTTTTGTTTTTAAGTTATTTTTCACAATATTCATAGTTGAAAAAGATCTCTTAATTGTAGCAGTTGAAACAGAGAGAATTAATACCAAATGAATAAAAAAAATTCACTTTATGAGATTTGAAAAATTTTATTTAATTAAAAAATATTAGTAATAATATTTTTTCAGATTTTTTTAATATTGTTACTTACTTTTTAGATATTAAAAATTATTAATATTTAAATTAGATTAGACTTTTATTTATACTAGACTAAATACTAAATAATTTTAAAAAAAATTAAATTATACATAATAACTTATTACTATTAAAAAAAGTTGGGGGGGCCGAGGCCGCCACTCGCCCTCCTTATGTCCGTCCCTGTGTACACAATCACTTTTGATCCTACTAAATAAGATCTGAACTTGTCAATGGCATAAACCACTGCAAGTAACTCTTTTTCTGTGGTTGTGTAGTTTTTTTGTGCGTCATTTAAAACATGACTGGCATAATAAATGACGTGCAGAAGCTTGTCATGCCTTTGTCCCAACACTGCACCAATGGCATGGTCATTGGCATCACACATTAGTTTAAATGGTAATGTCCAGTCTGGTGTAGAGATGACTGGTGCTGTGACCAGCTTAGCTTTCAGAGTCTCAAATGCTTGCAGACACTCCTTATCAAAGATAAATGGCATGTCAGCAGCTAGCAGATTACTCAGAGGTTTGGCGATTTTTGAAAAATCTTTTATAAACCTCCTATAGAATCTTGCATGCCCCAGAAAGCTTCTGATTGCCTTAACATTGGCAGGTGGTGGTAATTTTTCAATTACCTCTACCTTAGCTTGATCCACCTCTATTCCCTTGTTCGAAATTTTGTGCCCAAGGACAATTCCTTCAGTCACCATAAAGTGACATTTCTCCCAGTTTAAAACTAGGTTAGTCTCTTGGCACCTCTTTAAAACAAGTGCTAGATGGTCAAGACAGGAGCTGAATGAGTCTCCAAATACTGAAAAGTCATCCATGAAGACTTCTAGAAATTTTTTCACTATATCAGAGAAAATAGAGAGCATGCACCTTTGAAAGGTTGTAGGTGCATTGCACAGACTAAATGGCATCCTTCTGTATGCAAATACTCCGGATAGACATGTGAATGCTGTTTTCTCTTGATCCTGGGGATCTACTGCAATTTGATTATAACCTGAATATCCATCCAGGAAGCAGTAGTATTCATGACCTACTAGTCTTTCTAGCATCTGGTCTATGAATGGTAAAGGAAAATGATCCTTTATGGTAGCTGTATTGAGCCTTCTGTAATCAATACACATACGCCACCCTGTAACTGTTTTTGTAGGAACCAGTTCATTTTTCTCATTATGACCCACTATCATGCCACCCTTCTTAGGGACGACTTGGACATGGCTTACCCAGGGCTATCAGAAATAGGATAAATAATCCCAACCTCTAGTAATTTAGTGACCTCCTTCTGCACCACCTCCTTCATGGCTGGATTCAGCCGCCTCTGTGGTTGAACCACTGGCTTAGCGTCATCCTCCAATAGGATCTTGTGCATGCATCTGGCTGGGCTAATGCCCTTAAGATCACTGATGGACCACCCAAGAGCTGTCTTGTGTGTCCTTAGCACTTGAATTAGTGCTTCCTCTTCCTATGGCTCTAAGGTAGAGCTTATGATTACAGGAAAGGTATCACCTTCTCCCAGAAATGCATATTTTAGGGATGGTGGTAATCGTTTGAGCTCGGGTTTGGGAGGTTTCTCCTCTTCCTGAGGGATTTTCAGAGGTTCTATTATTCTCTTTGGTTCCTCCAGATTAGGCTGAGCAGTTTTAAAGATATCCTCTAGCTCTGATTCGAGACTCTCAGTCATATTTACCTCTTTTACCAGAAAGTCAATAATATTAATGCTCATGCAGTCGTTTTGGGGTGTCTGGATGCTGCATAGCTTTGACAACATTCAACTTAAACTCATCCTCATTGACTCTCAGGGTTACTTCCCCATTTTGAACGTCAATGAGGGTTAGTCCTGTTGCTAGAAAAGGTCTTCCTAGAATGAGAGTTGCACTCTTGTGCTCCTCCGTTTCCAGCACCACAAAGTTAGTGGGAAAGACAAATTGCCCAACCTTAACAATCATGTCTTCAATCACGCCTGATGGGTATTTAATGGAGCCATCAGCAAGTTGGAGACATATCCGAGTTGGTTTGACTTCTTCAGTCAAACCAAGCGTTCTGATAGTAGATGCAGGTATTAGGTTGATACTTGCCCCAAGATCACATAGAGCTTGCTTGGTACAAGTACCCTCTAATGTGCATGGTATCATAAAGCTTCTGGGATCTTTAAGCTTTTCTAGTAAGCTTTTCAGAATGACTGCACTGCATTCTTCAGTGAGGTAAACTTTTTTAGTTTCTCTCTAATCCTTCTTATGACTTAAGATCTCTTTCATGACCTTAGCATAAGAGGGTATTTGCTCAAGTGCCTCTACAAATAGAATCTTGATTTCAAGAGTCCTGAGATAGTCTGCAAAGCAGGAAAATTTCTTATCCTGTTTCGCTTGGCGGAGTTTATGAGGATAAGGCATTTTGGCTTTGTATTCCTTAACCTTAGTTGCTGCAGGTTTATTGCCTACAGATGTGGGTTGATAAGCCTTTTTAGAGGGGTTGCTATCAGCACTTGTATGTGTCTGATCCCCCACTGGCGTTTGAATGCCAGGGGTGGAAGCTGGAGTGGCATTTGACACCAACTCCTTACCTGTTTCTGGCGTCTGAACGCCAGAACTGAACTTCCTTTGGGCGTTCAACGCCAACTCCTTGCCTGTTTCTGGTGTTTGAACGCCAAAACTGAGCATGGGTTGGGCCCCTAATGCCAATTTTCCACCCTTTTTGGCGTTTGAGCGCCAGAATTATTCCTCTCTGGGCTCTTACTGTCCTCAGAGGGATTTGGGTAGCAGTTTGTTCATTTCTTGGCTTCCTGCTGCCTTGAAGTGAGGTATTTAATGTCTTCCTACTTCTTAATTGAACTGCTTGGCATTCTTCTGTTATTTATTTTGATAAATGTTGTTCTGTTTGCTTCAACTGCACTTCCATATTCATATTAGCCAGTCTTGTGTCTTGCAATATCTCCTTGAATTCGGCTAACTATTTTGTTAGAAAATCTAATTGCTGATTGAATTCAGTAACTTGTTCTGCAGGACTGAGTTCAGCAGTTACTATTTTAGCCTCTTCTTTCATGGAAGGTTCACTACTTAGGTACAGATGCTGATTTTTGGCAACTGTATCAATGAGCTCTTGAGCTTCTTCAATTGTCTTTCTCATGTGTATAGATCTACCAGCTGAGTGGTCGAAAGACATCTGAGCTTTCTCTGTAAGCCCATAATAGAAGATGTCTAACTGCACCCACTCTGAAAACATTTCAAAGGGGCATTTTCTTAGCATCTCTCTGTATCTCTCCCAGGCATCATAAAGAGATTCATTATCTCCTTGTTTAAAGCCTTGGATGTTCAGCCTTAGCTGTGTCATCCGTTTTGGAGGGAAGTATTGATTCAGAAATTTTTTTGACAGTTGTTTTCATGTCCTTATGCTAGCCTTAGGTTGGTTATTTAACCACTTCTTAGCTTGTTCTTTTACAGCAAATGGAAATAGTAATAATCTATACACATTTTGATCTACTTCTTTATCATGTACTGTGTCAGCAATTTGTAAAAATTGTGCCAGAAACTTTGTAGGTTCTTCCTGTGGAAGACCGGAATACCGGCAACTTTGCTGCACCATGATAATGAGCTGAGGATTCAACTCAAACTACTAACTCCGATGGAGGGTATACATATACTACTCCCATATGAAGCAGTAGTGTGGTTAGCATATGACCCCAGAGTCCTTCTGGACTATTCATTTTCACTTAGGTCTGTGATGGAGAAAGGAAGACGATGTGGATTTATTTTATTATATAAAAAAATAATTTTTGAAATAATAAAATAAAATAAAATAAAAAATAAAAATAAAATTTAGAAAAAATATTTTAAAAATTTTCGAAAAGTGAGGAGAGAGGAAGTGGTTAGGATATTTTTGAAAAAGATATGATTTTTTTAAAAAAAATTAAAAGGATAAGATTTGAAAAATTTTGAAATTGAAATCTGAATTTTTATGAAAAGTTTCGAAAAAAATTGTTTAAAAATAGTTAGAAAAAATATTTTTTTTATTTTTGAATTTTATTATGAAAGAGAAAAACACACAAAAGAGACAAGACTGAAAATTTGTAAATCCAATCCTCCTTGTTTTCAAAAATTTTGGAGGGAAAATACCAAGGCACACCAAACTTAAAAATTTTAAGATCAAAACACAAAGAAGACTCAAGAACACCTTAAAGACTCACAAGAATACCAAGAACAAAAGAAAGAACACCAAACTTAAAATTTTTTAGAAAACCAAATTAAAATTTTCGAAAACTAAAGAAAATTAACAAGGGAACACCAAACTTAAAGTTTGGCACAAGATTTAATCAAAGAAAAATTATTTTTTAAAAAGATTTTAAAAAGGAAAACTCAAAGGGGCAACTATTCCCAAGAAAATAGACACATTTAACAAAGGCAATGATTGAATAGATAAAAACTTTTTTTATGACAAAAACACAAAGGACACCAAACTTAAAACATGCAACTAGACTCAATGAAAAACTAACAATTAATAAAGAAAAATAATATTTTTGAAGAAAAAATTTTTAAAAGGAATAATATTGTTGGCTTGAAGCAAGCTATGGTTATCCTATTATTCTTAGTCAGGATACCAATTGGGTTCTTTAGTTTCAATTGCAAGAAGTAAAAGAGCTTGAAATTAGTAATTGTTATGCAGTAATGGAGAATGTGTTGGAGTTTTGGAGATGCTTTGTCTTCTGAATCTCTGCTTTCCTACTGTCATCTTCTTCACACACGCAAGGTTCCTTCTATGGCAAGCTGTGTGTTGGTGGATCACCATTGTCAATGGCTACCATCCGTCCTCTCAATGAAAAAGGTCCAGGTGCGCTGTCACCGCACGACTAATCATCTGTCGGTTCTCACTCATGCTGGAATAGGATCCATTGATCCTTTTGCGTCTGTCACTACGCCCAACACTCGCGTGTTTGAAGCTTGTCAAAGTCATCCAATCCCTGAATCCTACACGGAACACCACAGACAAGGTTTAGACTTTCTGGATTCTCAAGGATGCTGCCAATGGATTCTAGCTTATACCACGAAGACTCTGATTAAGGAATCCAAGAGATAATCATTCAATCTAATGTAGAACGGAGGTGGTTGTCAGGCACGCGTTCATAGGTTGAGAATGGTGATGAGTGTCACGGATCATCACCTTCTTCATATTGAAGTGCAAATGAATATCGTATATAGAAACAAGCGTGTTTGAATAGAAAACAAAAATAATTGCATTAATTCATCGAGACGCTGCAGAGTTCCTCACCCCCAACAATAGAGTTTAGAGACTCATGCTATCAAAGAGTACAAAGTTTAGATCTAAAATGTCATGAGATACAAAATAAGTCTCTAAAATTAGTTTAAATACTAAACTAGTAACCTAGGTTTACAGGAAATGAGTAAACTAAGATGGATAATGCAAAAATCCACTTTTGGGGCCCACTTGGTGTGTGCTGGGGCTGAGACTTGAGCTTCTCACGTGCCTGGGCTGTTTCTAGAGTTAAACGTCAGGTTGTAACCTGTTTCTGGCATTTAACTCCAACTTGCAACCTGTTTCTGGCGTTCAACGCCAGAATGCAACATAAAACTGGCGTTAAACGCCAGTTTACATCATTTATCTTCGAGAAAAGTATGGACTATTATATATTGCTGGAAAGCCCTGGATGTCTACTTTCTAACTCAATTGAGAGCGTGCCACATGGACTCCTATAGCTCCAAAAAAGCCATTCCGAGTACAGGGAGGTCAGAATCCAACAACATCAGCAGTCCTTTTTCAGCCTGAATCAGATTTTTGCTCAGCTCCCTCAATTTCAGCCAGAAAATACCTGAAATCACAAAAAACAAACAAACTCATAGTAATGTCCATAAATATGAATTTTGCCTAAAAACTAATAAAAATATACTAAAAACTAACTAAAACATACTAAAGTCTACATGAAATTATCCCCAAAAAGCGTATAAAATATCCGCTCATCAGTATTGAGTAGTGTAATTGGAATTATGGATGGTTGAGTTGGAAAAGGAAGGGTATGCACTTTTATGTTGTTTTGGTAATGTTTGGGTTGTGGTTGGTTTGGTTTTGAATTGTGTGTTTTGAAAAAATTGGAGTTTTGAGGCCTTTGGTAAAAATGGATTTTTGGTGAACTTTGTCTGATCATAACTTCTACCTCGGTTTTCAAAATCTGATGAAACTTGTCTAGAATTAGAGATCTTTGAAAACTCTGTATATCGATATGAAGTCTTTAAAAATTAGAATTTTATAGAGGAAGTTATGATCATTTAAAGTTGGTGTTAAAAATCTGAAATTCTGCAAAGTTGCAGAATTTCAAGATTTTCTAATATGTGCGAACGCACAGCCTTGTGCGCACGCACAACCCTGCGAAAAGTTAGACCTGTGCGGATGCACAGACCTGTGCATACGCACACGCAAGGGAAACCTTACTGTTTTGAGCGCTGGCACGGCTTGTGCGCGTGCACATCAATGAAGAATTACGACCTGTACGGACGCACTGCCCTGTGCGCACGCACAAGTCAGGAAGGGTTGCCTGTTGGGGGCGCTCACACAGCTTGTGCAAGTGAACAGACTTTATAAATTTTAGTACTTGTGCGTACGCACCCTTTTAAAATCTTCCTGGGCGTGCGTACGTACACTCCTGTGCGGACGCACACGCCCTGTTTCACAAATTTAAACTTTGTTTTTAACTATTTCACCTTTCCAACAAGGTTGTAAGCTTCTATAACACCATTTTAAGGCTTTTTGGCAAAATTTTGAGTATGGGAATATGGGAAATAAGATAAGGGCTTTAGTTGATGTTTATTATGAAAAGTTAGCAAACAGAGGTCTAGGTTTCCGGTGTATTGGGGATGAGTTTGGTTGAGAGAAAAGGAAGAGTAGTGAACATGGCGAGTACTGATAGCGAATTGAGAAACTGATAAGCTAAGGAGTTCGGAAAGGAACTTATGACTGGATGGTGGTTGTAATGAGTATGAGTGGAAGAGTGTTTAGAGGAGTGGCCTCTAAGATTGAAAATGTAATTATAATATGCATTGGTATCTGTCATAGGGGTTGTGGTAGTATCCCGCCTACGTTCAGATGTGAGGCTTGAAGCTGAGCTTCTCACTCATACTGATTGCTCCATAGGAAGGTGGTAGGGCATGCGCCCTCAGAATATTTCCCTCTGAAAGGAGAAGATGGTAGGGCACGCTCCCTCGGATTTTCCTCCTGAGCATGGGTTTCTCTCTGATTGCAAGGTGGTAGGGCACTAACCCACGGAATCATGCGACAACCAGAGGATGGTGGTAGGGCACGCTCCCTCGGAATATTTTCCTCTGAAAGGAGAAGGTGGTAGGGCACTCTCCCTTAGAATTTTCCTCCTTATGCGCAATAGAGAGACTAATCCGGGAGTTATCGATCGGATTTACTGTCGGGTTTGGCACAATAACTGACATGTGATATCAAAGCCAATAGGCAAACATTTATCATGTGCATCTTTTATCTGCTTGCTTGCTTTGCTTACTTGAGTTTGCCTAATTGTATAACATGCTCACTTGCTTCTTGAATTACTTACTGTATATGAATATTATCTATATTTTACTTGCTTGCACTTATTGTGATTGTCTGGTGCTGAGGAGGTGAAGTAGGCGGTGGCGATGGGATCGCACAGAGGGTAGGTTGCGAGGGCTGTGGGATACAGCGGTGTGACTAGTTTAGTTAGAATTTCTCCTAAGATTAGATAACCCTGTTTTATGGTTTAAGTTTTTTTATTTATTTTGTTCTAAGCTTGAATATCCATATGTGATGTGAAGTTCTAGGATTGCCTTCGGCATCCTGGGGCCTTACATCTTACATCATTGGGCACTATTACCATACTGAGAACCTCCGGTTCTCATTCCATGCTTTGTTGTTATTTTTCAGATGCAGGTCATAACCCACCTTGGTGAGTTGTTTGGTTGGTGACAGAATCGGAGGATCCGGATACCTTTTGGAGGCTTTTTGGTTTGTTTTGTATTTGTCTCTCACTTTTGTATTTTTTTTTGCCTAGAGGCCTGTATTTGAGAGAGAACAAAACTTGTATAAGCCATTTTAAACTTCAGTTTTCTCTTGTCTGTATGTTTGGCTAGTCGACTTAAACTCCGCGAGCCATGGCTAGTTTCTTATGATATTACACTATTATACTACTATCTTTGTCTATATCACATCTGTTTCTTGTGTTTTAAGTTGGACGCTTCGTTAGTTCATTTTGCGATTTTAAATGCTGTGTTTGAGCTATATCTTTCATCAGGCTTCTAGATTATATTATTTCTTCTATATATATACTAGCAGAAGACCCGTGCAACGCACGAGTTGAAATTTTCTGTTCCTTCTTTTGGATTTGTTTTTTTTAGTGTTTTTGCATTGTCATTTTTTACGCTAATAAAAAATACTTTTGTTATTTAATTTTTAACTAAATGTAACAGATTTATTTACTCTATCACCACTTAATACATAAGTATTTTTTCTAACTCTTCATTGTTTGCATAAGTATCATTGCTTTTCAAAACATTAATTTTGATGAGCACATCTTAGAATTGACTATAGAAATCCTGTCTCACAGAACATTGTATCTTGTTCAACTTCATAAATTATGCAACAACAAATACAACTTAAAAATATAAACAAGATAATTAAGAATATTAACATAAATAAGAACCAAAACTAATATACTTAAAGAAAATTTCATACACATACGCAAGTCGCTAATTTATTGCCTAAGATCTCAAATGCAAGTAATTCTCATAACACAATCAACTCCATCGATTCCAATAACTCCACCGCAAACAGCACTTTGAAATCAGTGTACTCGAATACCAATATAAAAAGGAAAAAAAGAATAGTTAATTCATATATACAGGAAAGATATCTGAAAAAATCCTAATAAATTACAAATGATCAGATATAGTTGATATAAGACCAAAGGAAAAGGACAAAATATTTACCTTAATTCTTTGGGAGAACTGCTTCTCCCAAACCACCTGTTAGAAATGCATGCATCAATTCCGCATGTCATATACTAAAGATTCTTAATTAGAACATAAACTCCACTCTTTACTAATAAAGTTACAACTGAAATTGTAGGTTACTCAAATAAAAGGAAATATTTGAATTTAGAACTTTAGCAAGTAAAATATTAACAGAATGTCTAAGTCCAGCCAACTTACAACAACCCAATTCAAGAAAACTACAACACCATATCTTTAACACAAAGAAACTAAATCACACATTGTAACTGAACATTCTAGGAAAATCACATTAGCAACAACTGAATCTGATCCTAAATATTCATAGATGATGATGCCTCCTCATTATCATTCCAAGTTTCATCTATACTCCTAGAAAAGGCATCTTCAAGTTTTTGCTTTGTAGATCTTGGTACATCACGGTATGGAGATGCCAATCTCTTGTTGCAAACAATTTCATTCACCACACGAATAGATTTGTGCTAAAAAATAAGACAAAAAAAATAAAATCTGTTAAATTTACTGAAATTTAATAAAAGAAGAAATACTTAAGCAATAAAAAATCAGTTTACAAAAACGCAATATCAAGGAATCAGAAATACAGCATAGTGATGAAAACTTATAAGAGGTAATACTGAACTAGAAATATGTGAAACATGGTCTTCAATAGAAGCCACATTTGAAGCCGAAACAATAGCACACTAATTATACATGTTTTGATAGAGAAGACAATATCATTGTTACACATAATACTAAAAATTGAACAAACACTTATTAAAAAATATCTTGGAAGTCAATAGAGAAAACTAAACTAATTGCATTCAAAACACGATTCTCAACACGTTCAATCAGCTTTAACATAAACTCATGTGTAGAAACTTTAAAAATATTATACGCAGGGCATATTGTGTCACTCTCAACGGACTAAGGATCAACCATGAATACCAATTTTTTCCCTATCAATTTGTACAAAAAATCGGATGCATCCAAGTGAAATTCTTCATTCTGACAATAGAAGAATAGAGAAATCAATATCTGAATATACAGAGAAAAAATAAAGAATAGAATATCAAACCCAAAAAATCAAAGACATAGAAAGAGAACAAATTAAAGAGTAGTAACAATACACATGACGTATCTTTAAAATACAAATTAAGAAAACCATCAATTGATATCACACCAGAGAGAATTTTACAGAATTTTCTACTTTTAATCACAATATTTTTTTACATTAAATGAATAAAGATATATCATTTAACAGGTAGAAATATAAGAGATAAGGAGTTCCAGTCTAGAGAACATGGTGAAAAAAAAAAAGCAGAACATCAACATTATTAATTTATTGAATTAAATCCCCAATAAAAAATACAACATCAATAATTCAAAGATTAGAAACTAACTTTAAAGAAGTAACTCGTGAAGAAGCTAACCAAGATAAAGGAGGCATCATCTCTTAAAACCTCAGAACATTTTCGCCCCCATTAAGTGTTGCACATCTCCATCATGGAGAATTAATGCATTGCAACCACCAGCGTGATTAACATAAGCTTTTACTTTGTATCTACAATAACAAAATAACAGTAAAGATATTTTAAAATAATCCAAAAGCCCTAAACTAACCCAAAAATCTACTAATTAAACAATATATAAATAGAAATGAACATAGTTCAAAAGATAACCTCAAAATTCCATCAGAACAATGTGTCAAGCAAAGGTGACAAAAGAGTTTATATTGGTCGACATCTATTTTTTCACCACACAAACAAATTACTGAGTACCACCAACTCCTATCATTAGAAATAGATGTAATTGTACCAGCCAACAGAACACAAGGATCCTATAATTTGTTGAATTTTATGATCCAAAAGAAACGAAAGAAACATGAGAAAAATAATTAAATTGAATCCAAACAGCATGCTTAATATCATTTATATTTATACAAAATCAATCTAAACTATTTTGTACCAGCTTTGTGAGTTTATACGCAACACCCAAAGCCTCCATATCAACTTTAATAGATTCCATGTTGTCAGAAGTAACTAAGATTCTACTACCAAGAGATGATATTTCATTATGAGGCTGCGAATTTTGAATGACATCCTCATAAATCGGAGAAAATAAGTTGGTGGGAGAAGTCTCTACACAAAATGTTAATTGATCAAGATAGAAATAAAAAAGGAAAAACAAAAAAAACATGGTAACTATATGTCTTTGAAAGAACAAAAGATCAATTCACGGTAAACAAAGTCCAAAGTAAAAGTATGGAATGGAACTACTAACACTGGAAACAGGATCTGTCTTAAATTTGGTTACAATCACATGATCATCAACACAGTTGACTACTTTAAATGTCCCAACATTTCGTCTATTTTCAACTTTTTTTCGGTCTACTTTAAATACAACTTCCTTTCCAATTACATCATGAAAGAATTGTGGATAAGGGGTTGCATACACAACCTACAATTTACTAAAAAATTATAAAATAAAAATGAAGTCAACCAAAATAAATGAATGTCACTCAAAAGACCAAATATCATTAATAAATGAAAAAGTATAAAATATGTGTTTTGGTATTATGAAATATATATTTATACCGACTGCTCAACATCAAGATCCCGAAGAACTTCAATGAGCTTTTTCCTGAATAAGAGCGCTGCGGAACGATCATACAAAACAAATCTAGCACTTCCAGTAGCATTCTCAACATCTACTAAAACTCTGTACCTAAATTAAGACATAAAATAATTATAAGATCTTTTAACAATGAACTAATTTCACATATAAATTATATAACATGATATTTCTTAGAAATAAATTGGACATACTTCTTCACAGCACTCTTTATTTTCCTTCCACATTCGGAACAACTGAAATGACTTCTAAAAATCTCGAAAGGATAACCACAAACACATGAGTAGTACCACCAATCAAAATTGTTGCATATACTTTTAATCTTAGCAACAACATTGAAGAAACCATCCTATATCACAAATATTAAATTAAAAATAATTACAACAATCCTAAAAATGTCAAATTAAGTTCCACTAACCGCATCATTTTCTCTTAATTTCTTAATACTCCTATTCATAGAGAGATTGACAAAATCATCATCAACATCAGCAATAATAAATTCATTACCAAGGGTGATAGAGTTAATGAAATATGACTCCGAAGGATCCAATCTACATATTTTATAGTCACAAAAAAAGTTACTAAATACCAACATTAATGTCAACATACACAAAATACATAACACCAATTAGAAGAAAAATTGATGCTCACCTAGTAATAAAGCATACAGCCTCTGAAATATCAGGATTGATCATGATTTTGCTACAATCTATTACATTCTGAACTACAATCTTTCCTATTATTGGTAAAATAAAAATAATCAAAATCAATATATTATTTTTTTTAAAAAAATAACATCAAAATAAACTTTATCATCCAAAAAAAATACTAATTGAAGTCATAAAATCAAATATTATTATCAATAGTATATTAATAAGGGCATAAATCTCTCTAACAATTCTTTTTTGACCGAGTTTATACTCAAAATATCATATTTATCACATGCTCCAGAGTTTCTAATCTTTTCATTAACTTTATTTTTAATTTTGGGACTATTCATTTATAATTAGATTGACATTAATTAAAACATTAACTTTTATTCACACATTATAATAACCTATTAATTTTTTATAAAACTTATGTAAATCAGGTGTAAATTAAATATTTGAAGCCATATGTTTAGTACTGAAATTATTTATGAAACAACGAATTTTAAAACAAAATTCAGAATACCTTCATAAATCTTGACCTTGACAGATTGGAGTAAAATGATTGGCGGTTGCGAGACAACATTCATAAGAGCCAACCGTATCTTTGTTAAAAAATTTTCAAATAAATTACAGGTGAGATAAGAGCTACAATATGACGTGTTCAACATAAGTATTAACTAATTTGTTTATTAATAGACTCCATGAATACAAACATATAAAGAATGAAAAAATCCAAATCAGATACTAAAAATCGCAACAAACAATAAACAATCAAATAAAATGCTAACCCATTTGTATATAACTGGATGAGAACTAATTTAAATTTTTTCTCATCGTCAAGTTCAATATTAGAATAGTCACGAACACTTATCAGAAAACCCATGACATCTGATCTCATCAAACAGAAAGAGATTAACACACAATGATGATTTATAACATACATATTCATTTTATTTGTGATTAGAGTACATTTAAGATAGTAAATCATAATTATACCGATCAAGTATACTGAATATTGTCCCATCTGAACAACACTTTCAACAGTCTCTAATGAATATGAAGCCTCTGGAAACTCAACATCGAAAATTCGAATAACCTCCGTGTCAAACTGAAAAAGCAACTTATATCGATGCTTTACAACTTTTGCTGCACCAATATTTGGAACTACCGTGAATCGAGATATAGAATACAGCTCTCCTTCTCTGAGAATTTCTCGAAATTGATTAATGACCTCCTTCTTCAAAGTACATTGTATCTTGTTCAACTTCATAAATCATATGACAGCAAACACAATTTATAAATTTAAGCAACAAAGTTAATAGCATATAGTGCTTGTTCACATGCAAACACAATATTATCACCATTAATAAGAAAGATTAAAGATCAAAACATGTTAGGAGTTCAGGTTGAAAATTTACATATGTATTAACCATGTAAAAAACAGAATAAACATTAAAATATTCAGAAGGCCACAGTAAATATAATTTGTTAAAAATAATAAGTTAGTTTCCTAATTTGATTCCATTTAATTTTTAAAAATGCAAATGAGATTAAGTGTAAATTTAATTGAAGGCACAACTCAAGCCACCACCGCCACCATTCATGGATCCTAATGTTACAAAATTCATAAGATTTTTTTTGTAGTAAACCACACAAGCCGCGCTCTATTTTATTTTATTGGGTAAGTGATATGTTTTTATGAATTATTGTATTTTATATATATGGGATAACCGTCTAAGAGGTTGGAAAATTAAACTGCATCTAGAATTGCTTCCTTCAGTGTCTTCTAAAGTGTACAAAAACCAACCATTGATGTAATCATAATAAAATTTAATTGAGAATAAATTATTATTTTTGTCTCTTAAATAGTTTAATTCTTTTGATAAAATAGATTTTAAAATAATAATATATTAGTTTTCTAATTAAAATTGTAATAAATTATTATTTGTCTCTTAAATAGTTTAATTCTTTTGATAAAATTGCTTTTTAAAAAAGTGGTATATTAGTTTTTCTAATTTAAATTGTACCGGTTTACAAAAAAATGTACTATCTTCTAATAACTAACAAATAATTTATATATTCATTCTAATTTTTCTTAAAAACATTATTCGAAGTTTGATTCTTAAAATTTTTTATTATTTTTTTAATTGATCGCCGTTGACAAAAGAAAAAAAACGGTTAGCATAAAATTACTAATTATAAAAGATAGAAAATTTTATTTTTAAATAAATTTACAAAAATCACTTCAAAATATGAGTGAATTTTTTTTAACCATGAAAACAAATTTGTTCCCCTCACACTAATTTAGAAATAATGTAACACACAAAATAATATGGCACAAAATACAATATAAAATGATAAACTACATAGTCCAGAACATAAAGTTTGGTTAGCAGTTGGAATTTTTATACAACTTGTTGAACTCAACTACTTTTAAGAAAGTGCACACAAATTGATTAAATTAAAATCACAATTGTTCAATTATTTTGAAAAACTTTTAGGATTTTCTAACTCCAAGTTAAATATCCAAAGTATGCACCCAAACTTTTGACAAAAAACAAAAAAGAACATTCAACCCTTTTAATGAGAAAATATAAAAAATTGAAATTTTAGACTATGTTTTTTTTACTAAATAGGAAATATCCAATTCAAGTGACTAATTGAAGAAACTAAATTTTCATTAAATTGATTTGAACATACAGACTACACTTTCACGCTATTTCAATTATTTTAACATTTTTACCCTAGAATAAAATTCACAAACAACACAGAAAAGCTGAGAACAAAGAACGAAATAAAAGTTCTGCATCTTTGAATCGAACATAAAAAGTAAAAATAATATACCAAAACTCAGAACAAATTATACATCTAACTGAGTCATTTTTCTTTATGTGGAAGTGACTGATGGATTCGAATAGCTATTCCTTAGGGTTGCTGTTGATCATGATAATTCTAATATCTAATGGCTGTACTTTAGTTGAAATTCTTTTGGAATAGGTGTATTAGGGTTTTCATTTCATTGATTTTGAATGTTATTGGAATTTGTTATTTCTGATTTTTCAAATTGCTTTATTGGTCTCAGAAAAAGAGTTTCCTTTTGTATGCTCTTTCTTCTCTGAATTATTATTCAATATTGGGTATATCCTTTCATTTTTTGTGCTAGTTCTGGCGATGGATGCAGCAAATGAGATTTGTATAGTGTCAACTGATTCACAACAATGCCTTTATAACATCACTCCTTGGAAGGAGTATTGGAAAATAACCGTTAGGGTGATCAAGATGTGAAGTTTATGTGATGCCAGAGAGGAGACTGACGAACTTACTTTTCTTCATATTGTGGTCATGGATAAATCAGTGAGTTGTTATATATGTTTTGAGACATTTTTTAATCCGAGAGTTATTATATATGTTTTCAGAATTTTGTTTAATTTTTCAAGTTTACTCTCTGCTGCAGATTCAGTCTAGTTAATTTTTTTTGTTTTAAGTTGAATCAGATATTTCAATAGAAGGTTTTTCATCATTAGAAGAAGCTATGTGAAATATGAAAAATTATAATTCACAGTTTTATTATTCTAATTTTTATTGTTGTTGTTGTTATTGGTATGAGGTCTTTTTTAATTGTTTGGTATGTATAATCTTATCTGTGTAAATTAATGCATGAAAACTACTTGATAGAATGTCTATGTGAATAATTTGAAAGCTAAATTTAATGTTATATATCTGCCGCATTAGTACACAGTTCCATCCTTGGCAATTTTTCTGTGACTTTCTTCATTTTTCATTCTTTCAAACATGTTATTTAATACAAAGACATGAATATGTTGATCACTTGCTTTGTTTAACTTGTGTTGGTCTTTGAAATCTGTTGATAATTGAAATTTTGCTATTTACTACTTTATTTCTTTTATTCTACAAGGGCATGGATTCAACAGAACTAGACAATCAATCATGGTGGTTTAGTTTTAATTTGTTCTTTGGATAGGACAGTGCTTATTTAATGTGTTCTTACTTGAGTTGAATTTTTATTTAACTTGGGTGTCACTCTAGAATATGCCAATGCTTGAGATGTTGTTCATTTGAAGGAAAACAGTTTTTAGAATTAGTAGAATCAAAACTTTAACAGAAATGCTGAGTTTTGCAAATTTTGCTTTATGAATCCAATGACAGAGCACAAGTTTGATTGTGCGAATTTCACACATGATTCATGATCTAGATTGGTTCAAGTTTGTGGTTAAAATGGTTAAAAAGAAAGTTTAGTAATATAAAGCTGAGCAAATGGGTCATGTATGATTCTAATCCTTGCAATTTCATCAATCAAAAGGCAGCCATTGATGGAATATATAGTCAGTCAAAAAGTAATAGTTATATGAAGCAAACAAATCAGTCTTTTTCTATCTAGCAGGTTATTTTGTTGCTTAAGCTTTTTCTAAGACCCCAAGGGTATTTTTAATGGGGTAAAAAAGAAGTCAAAATTTTCATAGATAAACTTAATGCATAAAATATACATTTTGGTCAAATATTTTTTCTATACTACATAGTGATACTTCTAAATAAATATCTTCATAAAACTTTGGTTGAAATTGTTAGATCTTATTGAATACAAGTTGGAGTGTATACTATGGAATCCTTGTGCTTCAACACTAACTAACTAACAACCATAGAGGATAACTAAACTGCCTATGAAACTTCTAAGAAAAGTGTTACAAAGATTTTAGAAACTAATTCAAGAAATTCTACTTTGATTACAAATGTAAAAGCAAGATTAGAGCAAAATCTATCTGCATCTAAGCCTACAAATCTCAATCAATAGTTAGGACTAATGCTCTCCACAAACCATGCTACAAAACCTGAAGGATTTTCATTTCCTTGACAATTAATAGTACTCAATCCGATTAAATAAAATATCTTCTAGATTTTTTTACTTTTTAATTAAAAACACTTTTATGTTTTTCAAATAATCATTCTTTTATTTTGAAATTCCTTTTTCATAGCTTTGCTAAGTTTACAATTGAATTGATAATTCTTTTCTTTTTAAATTTTAAAACATTAAATTTATTCAAAAAATAATTAATTTAACTACTCATCTATTTTTATGTGTGTAATTTTCTTCCTAAAATCCTTTTCACATTTTTTTGTCCACTTATGATTTTTATTAGTCACATAAAATTTATCTGAAATTATAAATATTCAATTCCTTTTATGTTATATTATTTATTTTTGTTGCTGCATCATATACAATTTTAAATATTTATTTTATAAAATCTATAATTTAAAAAAAACATGGAATTATAGGTACAGAATAAGAAGATCTCCTACTCATGTTATATTTTTATCATTGATGAATTCTGCATATAACACCAATAAATTCTATTTTCTTTTCTCCTTTGACCCCATCTTCAATCTTTCGGCTTTTCTTTACAATTTTTTAGGCTCCTACACTTGGCTGTTTGCACCTCTTCCATTCCTTCTAATGGTAATGATTTTTTCCAAACTTCATTATCCTGTTTATCTTTAGAGTTTTTGGTTCCTGATTCTCCAAGTAATCCAGATAATAGTAAATCATAGATTAATCCACCGTCTTTTTTTTTGCATCTAACCATAATTTGGTGGCACCATGCCTCAAAAATATCTATAATTTTATCATATTTTACCCAGTAAATTTTTCCTATACTTCAATACTAATACTACTTAGTCTCATTATTTGCTTAATTTCTGATTCTCTTTCAATTTTATATTTGGTATTCTACGTATCTTTATTTAGTTTCTTATCTCACATGCTGTGGTAGTTCTCATTTAGTGATTTTTGAAAATGACATACTCATTTAGTGCAATGACATGCTTTATAGTTTCTCAAGTAAAAATTTATCCATAATAAAGTCTGAATTTTCTGTAAAATCACGGTAAAGAAGTAAAATTTACAATTACCGATTTGATAGGTAACTACAAATCTAAATAGAGTACCTGTGTAGTGAATCCTACTGTGCCCTGTGATTGCTAACAGGAAACGTTCGTCAAATCAATGAAAAATCCTATGCATGTTCTGACAGAAGATCTTTGCCATGTCACCATCATATGAGAAAGAGAAGCTCTTTATCACCGCCATCATCGAAACCTAAGAATCGCTGCAGTAGGAAAAACGTGTTGAGCAACACCTAATAGCAATTTGTGCTCCCTTCATATAGCGGGTAGCTTTTCCAATTCTACGAAAGAGATGTTGAGTGACATAAAACAGAGAGCCTGGAAAGGAGAAAAATGCGAATACCATCATGCCCTATGGAAAAGATCCCTAAAATTGAAATAGAAACCAGAGTGAAAAGGGGTTTATAGGGTATGTGATAAGAAAAAGTAAAACAGGATTGCTGTTGAAAAGGGGTTTATAGGGATAAGGGAAATTGGAAGGATATGGAGAATGAGTGAGGATTTCACATAATGATTTTATCTTGGAAGAGAAATTTTTCTATTACATCAATCTTTGTCTATTTAATCAAAACTAAAATATTACAAAAAAATAAAAAAGAATAGTCTAACCTTTTATTTGTTATATAGAATTCAACTGCATCTTTGATAACTTAAATTTCAATTGGAAATTAAATACAATTTAATGATAAAACAAATTAATAAAATTTTAGGTTTAAATTAAATTTTAGTATTTAAAATATTTATAAAATAAATTAAATTTTTTTTAACAAATAACTTCATTTTTTATTAATATAATATAATTTTTAAATAATAAATATATTTATTTATTAAACAATATGAAATTATTTAAATTTTAACAGTTAATTTTTTTAAAAGTAGGTGTACACCAGTTTTTACGAAATAAATTTTTTTAAGAGTATTTGTTACATCTAATAATCTAAACACATCTAAAAATTTAAATAACTTAAATTTCAGTATGTGTGCACCATTCTTTAAGAGCTAATTTTTTTTATATACAAAAAACAAATAGATACGATACAATTCAAACAAAAAATATCTAAGTAACTTAGATCATAAATCTATAACATAAAACTATAAGAAAATGTTTTTGAATAAAACTTAAATTTTAAATATATTAATAAAAAATTTACAACTAACTCTTACAAAAAAAATAAATTATTTACTAATGAATAAAAAAATCATCAACTCAATAAAAAAATGATATTATAGAAATATATAATGAACATTTTAAAAAAATAGCTAATAGATATTATTTGACACAAAAAAACCTAACAATAAAAGCCTCTTTAAAAAACGTATATAACAATTAAAGAGTTTTTAGCAATAAGTTTTAAGCTTAAAATAAATCATTTTTTTATACAGAAAAATTGTATAATTTTCCTACGTCTTTTGCTCCTCTATGAATTTAACAAAATTTTGAACAAAACATAAAATATAGACCCCAAATAGAATAAAAAATAAACAGAAAAAGAATACTCTAAAATAAACCTCAACTTTTTCAACAAATAATTCATATAGCATGAAACTACTTACCAAATTATATTTTTTGAAAAAATTCTTTGTAAACAACATTTGATGTGAGGTTACACATTTCATCATCTTCATTAGATAATAATATCTTCAATCCTGACCTTGTTGTCACTCTGGATATTGCAATATACAACTGACCATGAGAAAAAACTGCTCTTCGAAGATATATACCGACCAGAGCTAATATTTGCCCTTGACTCTTATTAATAGTCATTGCAAAACAAAGACTAACTGAAAACTGTCTACGCTGAAGTTTAAACGGGATTCCAGGATCACTGGGTATTAAATTCATCCCATGAATAAAAACTTTGTCACCAATATTACTTCCGGACACAATTTTAGCCCCAATAATGTTCTCTCCAAGATCTTGAACAATGAGTCAAGTTCCATTACACAATCCATTTGCTTGATCTATGTTTCGTAACAAAATAATGAGAACACCTTTCTTCAATTTAAGAGCATGTTTTGGTATCCCAGAACATGTTATCTGGTTCAAAAACTAAATTGTCAACCAATCAGCGTCAATCATATCTTGACAATCACTACGACAAATAGAGTCATAACTCAAATAAACCCTTCTCAGGCCCAGGAAAACTGTCAACAACAAAGTCATTTATCTGTTGCACAATATCAATAGTAGGAGCAAGTATAGCACGTTCTTAAAAATAAGAAACATTACCATAGTTATCATGAATATTTGAATATATAGCTAAAACAATATCCTGAATAGGATTGTCAGTTGGTGGAATAAGTAAATCACTTGGAATATCAACAATTATTTCATTCTCCTTTTGATTCCCACAAGAACCTTCACCAATCTTTAAAATCCAGTCTGAGAATTCCTTTATTTCATCATAATTTGACAAAACAGAGTTCTTTCCCAACATAAGATTTTTTGTCAACCACATTACCTTACAATGCTTCCAAAGAATTGACGAATTAATTGAAGCCATAACTATTTCAGCACGAGTTCCTTTTAGAATAACTGGCAACACTTGTCTAAAATCACCACCAAGAACAATAACTTTCCCACCAAATGGAATATCATGAGCCGAAGCAACATTTGAACTCATTAGGTCACGGAAAGTTCTATCAAGTGCTTCAAACGCCAACTTGTTCGTTATAGGTGCCTCATCCCATATTATTAGAGAAGCACGACGGATGAGTTCCGCTCACTGACTATCTTTCTTAATACTACAAACAGATTTCTCATTCAGCTCAATGAGGATGCAAAACAATGAGTGTGCAGTCCTCCCATTAGGGAGCAATAAAGATACAATACCCCTATTAGCAAAATTTAAAACAATTCTCCGTTCTGATCGAAGATGGAAAGACAACAATCTCCACAGAAATGTTTTTCCAGTTCCACCAAATCCATACACAAAAAAGAATCCAAGTCTTTTATTGGTAACTGTATCAATTATTCTCTCACACATCAGTTTTTGCTCATCTGTCAATTTGTCCAAATTTACATCATGTTCCTCCCGAAGTTGATCTACATCATAATTCATCTCATTCATAATCATAGAATTTGAAAAATGGGAAACCAAATCCTGATTAGGGAAAGGCATTTGGGAATAATCTTTCAAGCTTCTGCCATTCATTTGCAATAATTTTTCAACTTCAATCAAACAAAGAACTTCAAGTTCCTCTTCTGTCATCACGAGCTCTACGAAGTAAGTGAGAAAAAAAAGGCACATGAATTACAAATAACAGGTAAACTTATCATGATATAACCATCTACAAATAAACTTACTGAATAATAATAAATAGAACAAGACTTTGAAATAATACCTTACAAAAAATAATAAACTTACTGAAAAAATAATAAACTTACTGAAAAAATACCTTACAAAAAATACCTTATAAAATGTCATCAGCTAACAATCTCCAAGTGTCTCTCCAAACCAACTCTGGTTTGTTCATTGAATTAGATGCTAACAGTGTAACAAACAACTGACGCAACTGAAAACCGGATGAGAATTCTGCAGTTTCTTTAATAGCATTAATGAACTCCTGATCATCACTCAATAAACCAAGTGCATTGCACGCAGCCTTGAAAGAATCATATACAACACCATCAACAGTGTGGATGCTTTCAAAACTTTTACAACCCCTTTGAACATTGAGCCGCAAACGCAGATAAAATATCTCACCCGAACCAACATGGATAAAAGTTAGCCTTCCAATCGAGAACCCTCTCTGCCTTGGAACCCATTCTTGAGAATCACATAAGTAAACAAAATAATTTGGAAATTCATAATATAATAACTTATTACCATGCGGGAACTTAAGATTTGCTCGCATCCACGCAGTAAACATTGTATCCTTATACTTGTTCTTCTCAACAATTTCAGGAATTTTATCATGATCAGCGAATAATAGATTCTGCTTTCTAGGCAAATGGAATATCAATCGTTGAACAGATGGCCACTTATGATGAATATCAAATGCAAATAGTCTCTAAGCAGATTCACAAGGCACTAGATAGCGACAATCATAGAATTGCTTAATCTCATCAACATCTTGACCACCATTTTCCTGAGTTTGTACATTTCTAATTGACGCAGTGATGTAGTCTGGCCCTTGTTTATGTATTTAAACAAATATTTGATGACATTTGACTTGTTACAAAACTCCAAATTGTTATGAGCTTGATATTTCATAAGGAGCATAGGATTATAAAGAACAACAAATCGATTATCCACATCCACACCATTTATTTTATAAGTAATCCCCATATTTCGCCTTCTATATATTGGATAACCATCTTTATCAAAACCTGTTGCATCAACAAATTTCTTGGGATAGAATTTAGAACAACCACCATTTCTCATGCAAGGAGAAGAAGGTCTTAATTTACCACAAGGACCATGAATCATATATTTGGTAACAACACTATACAACTTTGGAAATCTAACTTGATCCGGTAACTCAGCTGATATAACCTCATCCATGATTTCAGTTGTTTGTAACCTACCCACATTTTGAAGCCAAACCAAAATATGTGCATGTGGCAAACCCTTTTTTTGAAATTCAATTGTATACATCCCTTAAGAAAAGAAAATTTTAATTTTACATATATAACTCATTATTAAATAAGCAGAAATAACCACTTAAAACTTACTGGAATTCACAGGTCCAAAGAAGACTCCATCCTTCAAATCAGTCATCAAAGATTGAATTTTCAACTCAAACAACCTACATGCAAGATCAGGCCGATCAGATATAGCAATATGAGAGCATTCAGTGTATCTTTGAAACTCCAGCCAACTGGGTTGCAAGTTATAGTAATAAATAAATCAGGATAACCATATTGTTTGCAAATAGACATAACATCTTGACAATTATTAAACATATATCTTCTTCCCCCAATAAAAGAAGACGGTAACACAATCATGGTTCTAATGAAACACGCATCAACATCTCTTCATTCCATGGCTTCTTCAACCCCTTGCAATATATGAGATCTTATGTTCTTCTGGTCAAATCTAATATACATAAGACACTGTGATTCAACCATACTAAACGAATCTACAATAAATTGTTGAAATAACCTTCTACACTTGAGTATCATCCCAAACTCATTCTTTCGTTCTTGGATTCGAAAATAAATAAATTTTCATAGAGAAACTCTTTGTCTTTTTGGTATATTTTCTCTACTTCTAAGACAACGGTATGGTATATATTCCTGGTATCTATCTTCACCATACGGGAATAGCAAAGGATATTGCAACGGCCAGTACAACGTATGTGTCTCATGAATGCGTTTTAAGTCTCCATTCCTCTACTAAAAAAAATATCACGTGCAGTATCCGATCCATCAAAATCCCCAATAATAAGAACAGCAATTTCAGAAATTGTGGGCTCATTATACACTCGCGGTTCTGCTGCTCGATGTCTAAACAAACGAATGGAAAAAGCCTCAGTAGAAAGTTGCTGATAGAACTCTTTCGCCATTCGAAAAGATTTTGCAACGACATTATTCTCATCAAGTATCTTTAATAAATCTTCAATTAATGTTGAATCCAAAGAACCCGTACGACTGTTAAAGCGACATATAAAAATAATTGTCAAGTAAAAACATATAAAAACTAATGGAAAACAAATATGAAAATACAACAATTGGAATTTCATCAAACATACTCATACCATACCAAAAAATTCCCTCCCTATTTGCCAGCTCATTCTCAGTGTCAAAAATATACAACTGAGCAAATTTCGGTTGCTGCCCAGGCACGAAGAGTAAACTACAAATTCTATGATAATTTTGGCCACAGAAAATAAATTGCAGCAGACCTGATCCATTAGTAAGAGACGTGTCAACCCTTCCACCAATAGAAGTAAAACAAAAAAAATTATTATATGCTCGAATGTTCTTAAAAAAATGTTTATTCCTTGGATCATTTTCACTCAAAAGCGAAACCAACAATTCAGGTGGCTCCTTCAATAATGGCAATTGCACTTTTCCTTTAAGGCAACACATTGAAAATACTGGTTGACTAACTTTAGTTCTCTGATAACACGTTCATCATACCAAAAGCCCGCACCACACCATGTGCAAGTGTAATTACAATCACCATGGTCCAAGTACCCTATTTATAAAATAATAAACATCAATGTTCTATTATATGTTGAAGGAAAAAGTTTACCGATTAACACAGAGAAAAAAGAAAAAGTATTGGCATTATTTACTAAGACCAAATACAAACTTTTTGTCTCACTTGAGACAAACAATACATGGTTATTAATATCAACAAAGCTTGTGAATACATCATCGAGAATATCATGCATAACACCTTCATCTAACAAAAGAACATTTATGTAGTCATAAAAAAATAGCTTAAAGAATAAAATAATATCAATACTCATTTATTATAAACAACTATTTATAACAACATACTGAAAATACTTGCTTACACATATGTATATACCTTTATTAGTATATATTGATCCAACATAAGATAGAATACTCTGAGATAAAAAGGCCGGTTGAGCTATATAAAAAAATATAGAAAGAAAAATAAAAAAAATATGTGAGATACTCTAGCTAAGTAATACATCATTTGTTAAAGAAACAGTAATTGACAAAAGAATCAAACTAACCATTTCTTATTCCAAGTGTCTCATCTTTTTTCCTCTTCATTGCCAATTTTCTTCTCTTTCTAGCATCTTTAGATGATTCACTCATAGTATTGTTTGGTAAAGAATAACACAAGGAACAATAACTAAATAGAATGTCCAAACCAAATAAAAAAGAACCACCTTTGATTTTATATGAAAGAGAAATAGACTACCCTAATTAAATAGGGCATTTTAGCAGGTAGACCTCTTTGCCTAATAGAAATTATAGTCTACCAATTTTAATTAAAAAAATTCCTACTTTAGGAGCATGAGATGTGGTGAATAAAAAAGAATGTACTTTTTTAATACACAAGCTACATTAATCATTCTAGGCAAAATGCATCCATAAAATCCATCAAATAAAAGAAATGACCAAGAGATCACTTTCAACTTATGATGGATAAAAAAGAATGAACCTCTTTAATACATAAGCTACATTAGTCATTCTAAGTAAAATGCCCCTAAGAAATCCACCAAACAAAAGAAATGGCCAAAAGATCATTTCCAATCTGTTCAATATAGATATATCAAGAAAGTACAAATCAATTCAACAACACATGAATATTCAGTCATCTAAATACCATAAAGCATTCACTTGGCAAAACCACATAAGTTAAGGAATAAACTAAATTGTGGAAGGAGAGATTTTTATATCATAAAAGAGCTACTGCATTTTATTGAATTTCAAAGAAATAAGTACAAACATAAAGGGCTAAATAGCTAATTTGCGTAGTGGCTAATGATATTGTGTCCACATCCTAGCACTTAATCTATTACATGAGAAAGATGCCCAAAAAACAATCCAAACAACTTATACAAAACATGAAAACACATAAATATTCTCATACACTACAATCCAATGCATCAAATGCTATTACTTGGACACAACTAAAATACCTAATGCCCTAGATAAGTCCTAATCAGTAACTCTAGTTAACTGCCATGGGCAGCCACCTCAATTAACCCCATGTTCAGATGAGCTATCGTTCCCCAAGCCACGAGGCTCATCAGCTTCATCAAATTGCAGCCTTAAAGATCTTCTCAACCTCTTCAATGAAGGCTTCACATCTTTCTCAGCATCAATAGAGTCTTGATTAATGGCAACCATATACTCCTAGTGTAAACAATTCCATGAAAATATAAATCTAATTAGAGGGATAATTAATGAGTTCTAGTCAAAGGAACTTGATCAGAAAATTAAGCACCTTGTCAAAAAAAAATTTGGCAACACTATTCACTTCTTCACTTTCTTCAACTTCATCACATGAATTTTTAGAACTATCCACTTCATTTAACTTATCCACCACAGCATCAGCAGACTTTCTCTTGAGGAGAGGACACTATTAAATGACACAACATATTAGGTTCAATTTAAACACAACTCAAAAAAGGGTGAAAAGTAATACAGAAAAAATAATAGAAGAAACAGGAAGCATGGAACCTTAGCATCTTCATCAGCTCCCAAGTCAACAACACTTGATTCCTTTTGGGTACATTGAGGCGAACCAGCAAAGAGCTCAGAGCAGCTGGAAGGAGTCAATCCCAAATTCGGTGATTTGGTAACCATAGAGGGTTCCTCAAATGATCCCTCTCCTTTTGCTACAAACCCAGCCTTGGATAATACAAAGCACATCCGATATAAGACATGAATAAAGGTGGAACAACCAAAAAATAAAAAATTTAAGAAAGAATTTATTAAAATGAAACAATAGGTGTGAATTTCATTTTATACCTTTTCAGGACTCAAATCTGAACCAGAGAGCTCAAACATTTCAAGTATTGCAGCATCATTACAAACACGCCTCACTGGATAAGTCCCTTTGAATTTCTCCATCCCAACAGGCCTACTAAGAACCTTGAACAGCATGGTTTTTCCAAACATTTCTTGGAATATAGGAGGAGACTGTGTGCCAAACACAACCTACGAACAATATAAAACAGACACAACATAAAAAATGAATCGATAGAAACCGAAGGATAAGAGAACTCTTTAACAATAAAATTAGCGCATAAAAAGAATATATCATTCGAGTGACTTACATCAACATCCTTAAGATGTTGTTCAAACAGCTGGGCACAAGTCTTATTCAGTAGGTAACTTGCCTCACGATCAAAGAGGACAAAAATAGAAATACTAGTGGAATTCTCAACCAACACCTTCACTCTAAACTTGGATATTTTTAAGATGCACATAAATACTGGCCTAAGGTTAACAACTACGCAGAAATAATTCACTATTTAACAAAGCACAAAGGAAGCATTGTAAAATATTTATACCTAGGAGTCACATTTGTAACATGGATATTGCAAAATTGACAAAAATAAATCCCAGATTCTGTCTGAACACCTGATGAGCGGATAATTTATACGCTTTTTGGCATTATTTTTTAGGTAGTTTTAGTGTGTTTTAGTTACTTTTTAGTATATTTTTATTAGTTTTTATGCAAAAATCATATTTCTGGACTTTACTATGAGTTTGTGTATTTTTCTATGATTTCATATATTTTCTGGCTGAAATTGAGGGACCTGAGCAAAAATCCGATTCAGAGGCTGAGAAAGGACTGCAGATGCTATTGGATTCTGACCCTCCTACACTCGAAGTGGATTTTCTGGAGCTACAGAAGCTCAATTGGTGCGTTCTTAATTGCATTGGAAAGTAGACATCTTGGGCTTTCCATCAATGTATAATAGTTCATACTTTGCCCAAGATTTGATGGCTCAAACTGGCGTCCAAAGGCCCACCAGAGACCCTTTTCTGGCATAAAATGCCAGAACTGGCACCAAAGCTGGAGTTAAACACCCAAACTGGCACCCAAGCTAGCGTTTAACTCCAAGGATGGCCTATGCACGTGAAAGATTCAAAGCTCAGCCCAAACACACACCAAGTGGGCCTCGAAAGTGGATTTTTGCACTATCTACTCATTTTCTGTAAACCTAGGTTACTAGTTTAGTATAAATAGCACTTTCTACTATTGTATTCGAGTCTTTGACCTTTTGGGAGTTCTTTGAACCCTTTTTGGAGGCTGGCCATTCAGCCATGCCTAGACCATTTTGTTCTTATGTATTTTCTACGGTGGAGTTTCTACACCTCATAGATTAAGGTGAGGAGCTCTACTGTTCCTCATGAATTAATGAAAATACTATTATTTTTCTTTCAATTCAGGCCCACTTCTTCTCCAAGATATACTCTTGTACTTAATTCAGTTAAGTCAGACTGAAGGGTGACCCGTGACAATCACCCACTATCTTCAGTACTCGCTTAGCCAAGATCCGCGTGCCTGACAACCACAAAGCGGTCTACATGATGTTCAACGTAGTCATTGGATGCCAGCCGGAGTATATTCTCTTGGGTCTCTGATCCGCGATTTGCATCGTCTCTCCTGACAATAGAGCATCCGAATTTAAGATTAGAACCTTCGTGGTATAGGCTAGAACCAATAGGCAGCATTCCTGAGATCTGGAAAGTCTAAACCTTATTTGTGGTATTCCGAGTAGGATCTGGGAAGGGATGACTGTGAAGAGCTTCAAGCTCGCGACTGTTGGGCATAGTGACAGTGTGCAAAAGGATCAAGGGATCCTATTCCGACACAAGTGAGAACCGACAGATGATTAGCCATGCGGTAGCTGTGCCTGGTATTTTTCATCCGAGACGAGAAATCCGACAGTTGATTAGCCGTACAGAAATCGTAGAGGACCATCTTCACTGAGAGGATCATACAACTTGCCATGGAAGGGAGCACGCATGATTGGATGAAGACAATAGGAAAGCAGAGGTATAGAAGTAACAAAGCATCTCCAAACGCTTATTTGAAATTCCCACCAATGAATTACATAAGTATCTCTATGTTATTTTCTGTTTTATTTATCTTTTAATTATCAAATCCTCATAACCATTTGAATCCGACTGACTGAGATTTACAAAATGACCATAGCTTACTTCAAGCCGTCAATCTCCATGGGATTGACTCTTACTCACGTAAGGTATTACTTCAACGACCCAGGGCACTTGCTGATTAGTTGTGCGGAGTTGTGAAAAGTGTGATCACAATTTCGTGCACCAACATCTCTACCACACACACAAGCAGAGTACCACCAAGGACCATCCTCAACTATTTCAACTATTTTAGCTAGTACAACAAAAGTTCTAGCCTAAAAATATAAGACCAGGTCTATAAACATTATAATCAAAGATAGTTGTAATACAAACTAAAACCGAAAAACTAAAATAAATACTAACAGCATAGTATTTTCAAGTACAAAGGAGAAAAAAAGCATTAATATCGTTCCAAAACAAAGCAGTATTTACTAAGGAATAGAAAAATAAAATTTAACACAAATTATCAAGAGTAAACATGATAAAAAAAATTAAACTGGTTCCAACCCGGTTGTAAACATCAAGCGACTTCACAGTACACCTAGGTGTGAGCTTCATAAAATCTTCTTCTATTTCAATATTTTTTCAAGATCCAACAATGCTAATAGGTTGGGATGCACTAACTCCATGTGGAATAAAACTGTTAACAAATACAGCACCAACTTAAATAAGTAAACAATGACGGCAACAACAACAAAAAAACACAACAAAAACTACATGTACAAAAATACCTTTTCCTAAAAGCTGCCACCTCTGGGATGTCAATATTAAATCCAAGCTTTGATGTAAACATAACATTCTGAAGTCCAACTCTACCTATATATATATATATATATATATATATATATATATATATATATATATATATATTGGTTACAGGAATATAGTGGTAAAACCAAGTGAACATGGATAACTGACACACCTGAAATGAAAATTTACATGATACAAACTTCTAAAAACCTTAACTTGGGCAAGCTGTAAAACCACAACTAGCAGTTTAGCATACCCAAAAGACAGAAATCGATTATGTTCGTCAACATATTCACCAAATAAGACACACCGAATCCTGTGACTGAAAACAACCAACAAAATCACCTACACTATTAGAAACTTGACTATACAAACACACCGAAAACAAAAAAGAATCTCAATAAGAGGAAGAGGTAGAAATTAAAGAATGCTAACTCATTTTCAGCAAGTTCCATCACAGCCATCTTCATCTTCTTTCCATCTTTATCATATTCTTTCTCTTTCGACATAGAGACCAACAGATCCACCACATCTCAAATAAATATTAAAAAAACTATTAGAAGATAATGACAACAAAGCAATATTCTACAAATCACAAAAAAATAAGACTGCAATCATTCCAGACAAAAAAAGTATGAGCAAATAGCACAACATACCAACTAAGAAATCTGAATCCTCATTGGTTTCCAAAAGTTCAGTGAATGGAGAGATTGTAAGAGCAGATTTTGGAATAAAATCGCAGATAGCATCCCTAACAGTGGTCCTGAACTGGAAAATCAACTTAAATTGATGCCTAGTGGCCTTATAAGATCATTGGTTTGGCACAACAGAGAAGAGCTTCATTACATATACTCGACCCTCGGAGAGAAGTTGTTTGAACTTGTAAATCATAGTCTTCCGAACAGTAGCTTGAATCTTACACCCCTACCAATCAACATAAATTATACTAAAAATATGATAAATGACAAATCAAATACAGAGTAAAAAAAATTAAATGAAACAAAATTTCAGACATCGATATAAAAAAGGCAAGGAGAAACACATCTAAATACAAAAAATAAATAGTAAAAAAATTTTAATAGATTTAGGCCACTATAACTCACAGATTCATCAACCAAAATCATCTCCATAGAATTTGGGAGAAGCTGACCAGTGAAAATTGGAACAGTCCAAAGCCTAATCACCCTAACTTTGAGGTTCCATGCTTCCTTCTCAGGATTAATCTTATTAACCATATCCATGGCAGTTGTCATATTGAAATACAATTAAAGGGATGAAAGAGGGAACAAATTTCAGTAAGTTAAATAGCAACTAAGAAACACATACAACAACAACATGAATGTGATAAAAATCTGCCATGATCAATGGGTTCTGCCTTTATTTATAAATACAAATCAATTGAGTAATTTGAATTTCGAAATCTATAGAACCCTTATTTTGGGAGGAAAAAAAAAGAAGCAACATACATATTTGAAAGATATTGGTGTTGATTGACATTGGATATCAACTGAAAGATATTTGCGGGCCCCACTAAATAATCTTATATATAGGACCTAAGCAAACAACAATTGATACACAAATAAGGTGTATAAATGGTAAGCTATATTAACCCTAGGTTATCTTCTATATAAATTGTAAGTTAATAGGAGAAGAGAGGATGGGATGAGAAGAGGATGAGAGAGAAGAGACAGATAACAAAGACAACATGAGGTAACACCTAGAGAAAAGCGAGAACTAAAAATAGAAAGAAAACTTATGCATAGATTTAGGAGTGGTAGACTTAGATGATGACACCTTTTAGTATAGATATCATTATTTGATTAGGCTTCCTATATAATTATATTTCCAATTGCAAATATATCATATTCCCAATAAAATTACACACAAGATAATTATCTATCCATGTAATGAAATACCAAAAACAAAGTGGCCATCAATAAATTTTAAAAATTGAGCTCAAAAGAAAAAAAGATATACATTTAAAAGTGTGAAAGAAAAAATAGAGTTCAGTTAATAAAACAAACTTTGTAAAAAAGTAATACAATAGGCCAAAGAAATATGAAAAAACTATGAATCAACAAATGGGTTATGGCTTTATTATAAACATATATCAATTAAGAGATTTGAATTTTGAAATACATAGAATCTTTACTTTGGGGTGTTGGGGGGAGGGGGGACGAAGTAAGTAACATGAAAATTTAAAAGATAATTAGTGACCTCAGATATCTAAACATCTAGCAAAAGATATTCATGGTCCCCAATAAGTAATCATCTCTATAGATACTAAACTAAAAACAATAGATATAAATCTAGAGATATGAAGTAAACAGCGGCCCCTATCAGTAATCTTTTCTATAGATCCTAAGCTAGAAGCAATATAGATGAGTAAGAAAGAGAATAGAAAAGAGAATAAAAAGAGAGGGAAGTGGATGTTAACAAAAACATGAGATGACACTAAGGGAAATGCAAGTACGCTACAAATATATTTAGATTTCTAATGAAAAAATATATCACATTTCTAATAAAAATACACACAAGCTAATTTTTTTATCTAGTTAAATAAATAAGAATAAATACGACATCAATAATTCTAAAACTAAAAGCTAAATCTAAATAACTCAATCAGTTTTAGCAAAAATTACAAAAAATAAATAATTAAATCTAAATAACATGCAAGTTCAATTCAAGTGGTGTATAATAATACAAATAAGAATAAGTTTTTCACTAATTTTAATTCAAAAAAAGGAAAACAGAATATGTAAGTGATATGAAAGGAGTAGATGGAAAAGCAAAGATGAGATTCTTGATGGTTAGATTCAATACAGAGAAAGTGCATTGGATTGAATTTTATAGAAATTTCTACCATTTACCATAGAAGCTTTTTAAAATTAAATATCTAAAAATATATCATTTTAAGAGTTAAAACAAAAGAGTTAAGAGTTCCAGTGTGAAGCAAATGGTGAAAAAAAAAAAACAAAACAACAACACTAATTATTTATTTAGTTAAAGACCGAAAAAGAAATAAGACATCAATAATTCAAAGATGAAAAGCTAATTTAGCATCATAAATAAAAATAAAATAAATAACACCACCATACCAAAATTCAATCAAAGCAAACTCTCACAAGATTTTATTTATAAAATAATAAAATAAAATTCAGAGATATGCAAAAGTAAAAAAATTAGAAATTTGCTCCCACCTAAACAGAATAAAATTTTGGAAAAAATAAAAAACTGAAAAATAATGAAACTCACCTCAACCTCCAGCAATTAGTATTGAGGTAAAAATAATCAAAAACTTTTTTCACCTACCAATAAACATACAAAAAAACAACCAAACAAAAAAAAGTTTATAACGATAATAGTGAATGAAATAATAAAAGATCACGTCATTGCTTATTAAAAAATTATTAGGCAACTGAAATTCAAGTTAGTAATTTTTTTATTTGAAAGAATAATATGTTTTCATCTTTGGGTATTTATGCACAGTATAAGCAGTTAATTATTCATATTTAAGCTATAGAGACTAATTGAAAATTTGTGCACAATAAAAGAACTTTATTAGAGCTTTTAAACTATAGAGATTTCCAAAGTAATCAATGCTAAATTAAACTAAAAAATGCATATATTACCATACTTGGATCCATGGTGGAGATAGTAGCCACTCTATTGAAGTCACAAGAATCAGGAGTCTTTCTCTTCTTATGATAGTAACTATCAAAAGCGTAAGTTGAATGTGCAATCACATTGTCTGGTTCATCGCATGGTTGTCCCTGCCGTATAGCAGAGCATTCCACTTTGCCCAGTCCACACGCCCAATCTAGTGTAGCATGCAACATCTTTAAATCAGCACCCTCCTTTCCAATGCAGAAAGTTTGGTTGCTGATATCATTTACTAAGAGTGTATCTGATCCAGTTAAGTGTAAAATGTAATTAGGTGCACCATTTGCATTGAAGAGTCCCCAATTGAGGAAAATAAGTTTCAATATAAAAAAATATGCCATTCATAATAAAAAGATTGAAAGCTGATATAGTATCAACAGTCAAAATAAAATAAATATCAACAGTCCAACCCACCCTTGAGATCCTATCAAACCACTACACTTGCTGAAAGCACAAATGCTTTCTTTCTTCTTCCTGCAATTACCTTTTCTCCCACTTTTCCCAAATCAAATCAACACCCCAGCAATATTTTCATGTGAAACAAACACATATATACAATCAAGCTAAGGCAACAAACCGATTACAAATTTTCATGAGATAAATAAAAATTAAAACCAACAGAAGCAAAATTGTTTCAACACAACTCCTCATTCCAATGTATTATATTAACATAACAACCCACAAAAGAAGTAAAAACTTTAGCATATAAAATATTAGAACCACTAAATATATATCAGAAACCAATCTTTAACTTCAAAAAAAAAAGCCAAAAGCTTTTTCTCTTTCTACAATCAACCGGTTCTTCTCATTTCACTTGTTCTAAAATATGAATTATCTCAAAAAAAATATTATTAAACCACAAAAAAAGAACAAATTAAATATAATTTATATAAATATAAGCAAGAAGAAAAATTATTTAACTTAATTTTCTTGTAGATGTTCTGAACTCATTTCTGTTTTTCTAACTGCGATGCAATCTCAGATCAGAATCCAGCTGGATACTCAATTAATCTCTTATAAATTTTCATATACAAACAGATCACAATATACATCATAGTAATTAACATTTATTTGAAACAAAATCAAAGAAATCCTAAAAAACACGACAACGAAGCATCCGATATCTAATCTGTTATGGTGAGCGAATCAGAGTGCAATAACGGGGAAGATTCACGGAAGCAACGGTTCATCACAATAAACTGAAATCGCGGTTGCGTGTTCTTGAAAAAATCAAATAAAAAGCAATCGGATCGTGGAATTCATGAATTGTTGCGATATGATGAAGGAAAAGGAAAAAAAAGTAGACCTTTTGACAACGAAGAGGGATCTCTCGATGTCTTTGTGGCTCTACAAATGGTAATCGCAGAAAGAAGAGAGAGAAAGAATTAGAGAGAGAGAGAGAGAGAGAAAAGAAAGGAGATTATAAAGGAACAAACCCATTGGGAGAGGTCGATGTTGAACTTGTAGAAGGTGACGTGTGCAGCGGTGATGAGAATTTCCTCGACGAAGGGGTCGATGCACTGAAGAACATTGAGGTTGAGGAACTTGGTGCTGTGCTGGTCGAGATTGGGCATGAGCTTTCCATTCTGAGACATTATGGAACCGCAAACACAAATCCTAGAATTTTTTGGGTTGGATTTAGGTTTTGGATGTGTTGTGTGCCTGAGAGTGAGAATGGAATGGAATAGAGAGAGAAAGAGAGTGAGAGTGAGAAACTTAGAAGCGAGAGAGAAGGAGCAGCGCAGAGACAAAAAGAATAAGCTTTTACCTTTAGCTTATTACTTTTTATTTTTTTATTCCAAATTAACGTGATACACACAACATAATTATTTATCTATATAATGAGATACCAAAAAACAAAGTGATCATCAATAAAGTTCAAGAATTATGCTCAAAAGGAAAAAGGATATACAATCAAGGAATAAAGATATAAACAAAAGAGATTAACAAATAAAAATATATTATTTACTAATTTTATTTAAAAAAAATAAGAGATTACAAAGAAAAATAATTGTAAATATGGAAAATTACTTTGTAACTAATAATTTTATTATTATTGGAACAATTGATGAACTCAAAGAACTTGAAGCACCACAAAGGATTAATAGTTATTTTGCTTTACATTTTGCCAAATAAAATATTGGGAGCCACTCAAATAAATATGCCTAAAACGTCTTTTTTAAAGATATTTTTTAGTAGTTAAAATTTAACATATATAATCGATTAAATCATGTTATTTTTGTCAAAATTAGGTTAGACAAATTAATTTAACCGAAAAATGGTTGAATCAAATCTTGAACTGGTTTAAATTAATATTATTTTTTTATAAAAATTAACTACAATACCCTTATTATAGAGAAGGATTAAAATACTCTTATTATATATATATATATATATATATATATATATATATATATATATATATATATATATTAAAAATTCTAAATCCTAACCTTATGAAAGAAAAATTAAGGATTAAAATTTAGGATTCTGAAAATTAATATATATATAATAAAAGTATTTTAGTCAACTTTTATAATAGGGTATTGTAGTCATTTTCTATAAAAAATAATATTAATTTAGACCAGTTCAAGATTTGATTCACCATTTTTCGGTCAAATAAATTTGTCTAGCATAATTTTGATAAAAATAACGCAATTTAATCGATTATATATGTTAAATTTTAATCATTAAAAAATATTTTTATAAAAAGACGTTTTCAATATCTTTATCTGAGTGGATCCCTAAAATATTTTATTGTCACAAAATATTAATAATTAGCATGTTCATTTTATTAATTCCATTCAAACTATTCCTTCAGAGCCATATTAAATCAAACTTATGTCTTGTTTTTTATATGTATTGCACTGTAAAAAATCTATTTCAAAGTGTTAGTACTTATGAATGAATACTTCTCAAATATTATTACAATGCTTAAACAATATTTTCTTTCATTAAAGTCATTTTTCATTATTGATCTAGCATCTATTAAGTTTTAAGTATACTAAAAGCACTATAGAAAAGATTGAAATGACAGGAGGAAATCTTTCATATCTCATCTCCATTTAATTCTTTGTTTTGAAGTACTCAACAATAACAAACAAAAGATTTTAGAAATGACCTAAACTTCTGAAGTAATATTTCATGTCCCATCTTCATTTAATTTTTTTTATCTTGAACCACTTGATAATAATAAGTGAGTGAAGTGGTAAAAGATGCAAAATAATAAATATAGATATAGGTAAAAGTAGATTGTTAAGTAATGACTACACCTATCCTTTAATATGTTGAGAAAGTCAAGACCCATTTAGCATAGTTCATTATAACTCAAGTAGCATAGACATAAACAAGTATTAAATATAATTACTTTAGTTAATACACTAACAAAATGGTACTTAAACATGTAATGTGTTATCTAATGCTAGGGGTGCATGCATAGCAATATTATTTTAGTTTTTTCAAACATATTTTAATTTTATTAAAATTGTGTGTATGATAAATCGTTTATTTCCTTTATTCAAATAACTTTTTTATCATGGTAGTAAATGCTAGAAGAATATTATGTAAACAATAATATTTTTTTACCTTTTTTTTCAAACAGTTTGATTAAAATTGAGGTCGGATGGTATGTTTAGTGTGACGAATTTTTTTTTTCACATTTATCCAAATTTGTTTCATAGCAAAATCCAACTCTCGGAGTCAATAAAAGTTGTAATATTTCATATTTAAAATATAACTTGCTCATGATAAACCGTATGCAACTGAAACCATTTGGCAAACTCCCACTATATGTTATGTCTTTTTAAGGGAAAGAGATCGTACAATTTTTTTTCAAACCCATATATAACCATAAAAACATAGCATAATGAATAAAATATTTTATACCAAGTTAAATAAAAATCCTTACAACACAAATAATGCATATGAACTTAAAAATAAAGGATAAATATTACAAATGAACCAGCAATGCCATGCATGGTCTTTCTTGGGCAATGCAACTTGAACCAATATCTGACATTGGTGGTAACACTCATACACACTAAACAAACCACAATAAACAAAGACATAGTATTCCACTAAAACCAACTCTAAATAGCACCCAACCCCTAAAACTTTAAACCATCAGTCCTACCAGGCATAGTTTGTAGTAAAGCACGACTATTATAACTTTCTAAGTAATCCATCAGACAAAAAAATAAAGTTTCTTCGTATACATGGATAAATCTAATTTTAACATGATTATCATAAAAAATTCGATGAAACCTGTTTCTTGTGCCTTCAATGGGGTTATATCGAACAAAAAAATTGAGAGTAGGCAATGACTTGAGCCCCAACCAGTTGTAAGTGCCTCTTCATAACTTGAATAACATCATGATCAACCATGATAGTTGGCCTGTACAAAGTACCTATTCCATTATTTGTAAATAGTTGTGACTAGTTAATACCTTCATCAGTGTCACTTACCTGCCATGTAACTGAGTTATATGAATAGAATGTGTGATTATTTGATGCCAAACATAGACATCTATCTCTAACCAAAATACAACCACAATGAGACATAGCTTTAGGAGGGACATAAATTTGGCCAAAAATCAATGTCATCAATGAAAAAGATACAATATATGGTTGATCACCGTCTTCAAGGTCAGCAAGCCAATACACAACACCACTGGCTACAACATACGAAGGATCCAATCGTTGCACATATAAAGGACATGAAATCCTAACATGCCAGTTCCTAGTAAAACTTGTATACATAGATAAAGTGTAAGCAGTGCTATTGGGTTCATCTTTAAAAATATGCAAAATTGCATAATGAACACTATTCGAAAAGTGCGCAAAGGCATAAGTAAAGGAACCCTCACAAGAACTAAGTTGCAAAGGATCATCTAGTACCCGAGGCATTTGAATAAGTGGATTCTAAATCACCAAGTGGCTTCTTCTTCTAAGGGAGGAGTAACGGATACAGAAGACTCCCATATCAACTTCAATGAGCTGAAACCAACCGTGTTGGGTTAAAAGAAAAGGCAAGTTCAGGTAGCCGATTTTTCCGGTAACGGCATCAATCTTCATGATCCAATCCACCAACGTGATTACAGGAGATGCAAACCCAAAGTGAATGAACAGTGAGCAGCCACACCTTTTTCATATCTTTGAGATTTGATTGAGAAAGTTAAATGAAGTTATCCTTTGCCTCCAATAACGACAAGTAGCACTGAAACTAATAATGGTTAGAGCGTCACATAAATAGAGGATTTCATTTATAACCTCATCAGGGAGTTGTAGAACCTCTACTTCTGTGGGAGGTATATCACTCATACTTGATCTCAAGATGTAAGAGAAATTTAAAAGGAGGAATATAAAGTATAAGATGGAGTATTTGACAAACTCCAAATAATACTTTGTGGTGACCAATGCTCGTTGAACTCCATTTATAGAATGTTAATATGTCATTCCAACTACCTTCCTAACATGCAATAAATTTCACAAGTCTTAGATATTGCATGATTTAGCTAACATTTAGTGCATAATGACCTTGTAAAATACTAAACCATGAAAGAATTGGGATGGATAAATAAAGCTGAGCTTTTAGGAGCAACAATCAACTTACTATGTTAATTATTTACAATAAAATTGTATTTTCAGAATTTTTTTTACAAAACTCCTCCTAAAGAGTTTAGAATTGTAAACAGCTGATAATTATAAATTTAGATAAAGTATATTTTTGGTCTCTGAAATTTGTTTAAAATTTAAGGAATACTCTAAATTTTACTTTGTTTTAATTATATTTTACAAATTTTTAATTTTGAATTAAATATATCGTTGTTCACAGTAAAGTTGTATGAAAGATAATTTACACAAGTATTAATCATTAAATTATTATTATTGTTATTCAAAGTTATGTTGTGTCCAACAATTTATATAATATAGAAGAACAAAACTATAAACAAAGAATTATAAAATTGTGTAAAAAATACTCAGGAAGAGTACATTTAATTGAAAGTGAAAACTTTTTCTAGAATAAAATTGAAACAAAATAAACCTTAATGAATATTTTCAAAATTTTTAACTATTATTGAAACGCAAAAATGTAACTATTGTATAAATTTTATAATCTTATCTTTGTTATTTATTTAATTATTTTCAATATATAATAAGACAATTTTTTTAAAATAACTGTTCATAATGATTTAAATATTTTTTAAAATAGCTATCATAACTGAGAATTAAGATAAAAAAATATATGGTATAAACTAATTTACTCAAATATTAATTATTAAATTATTATATATTTTAAAAATAGGAGTAAATTAGAATTTTTAATCATTTTTCATAATTTGCATATGATGTGATTATATTATTATTTTAATTTCAAACAAATGTGCCTTTGAAAAAAATTTTTGACGTTTTTTTATAATTTTGTTCTACTATACTATATAAATTGTTGGACATAAGATAGATTTAAATAATAATAATAATAATAATAATAATAATAATAATAATAATAATAATAATAATAAGAGAAAATTCTACTCTCCTTTTCTGCGAGATGTTAAAATGACACTCTCCTCCTCTCTATTTTATAAATGTACATTTTCCTCCCTTCTAAGTTTTAAAAAACCTCCTTTTTAATTTATTTTAAATTTTTTGTGTTAACTAATGTAAGACCTCAAATTTTTATAAATTAAATAATTGACTATTTACAAATTATTGTATTATATTGAGATGTAGTTTTTAAGAAAATTATTTTGATTACACAAAATTTATTATTATTATTATTATTATTATTATTATTATTATTATTGGAAGGTACCTAACGTAGCCTTCAAAGGAACCAAAGAAAGGAAATGGAAGTTGATTTACTATGCATATGTATATATATAATAATAACACATGCTTTCTTTTATTTATTAACCTTGACACCTAGCCAATATTCATTTTAATCATCGAATGTCATTATATATTCTTCCCATTATCTCATTCACTTGGTCAAGCTTCCAAGTGTACAAAAGAAGAAGTAAATGTGGGTTGTTTGCAATATATATATATATATAAAAGATTAATGACACTTAAATGCCTTAGCTACCACAAATTTCCATCCATTCCCATTAGCTTTAATCACTCCCATTTCTTTCATTCATGCTTTACCGAATGGAACTTGAGAGAAAAGAAAAAGGGAAAAGCCGTAAGGGAGAGAGATTGAGAAACCATAGAACATTCGAGCTTCTGGTTTTAATTTCTTGAGATCCGTAAATCCAATAAAAAAATCTAATCCGATAAAAGTGTTCGTATCCTTCTCCTTTATGTATTGGCGTCATTTTTGATCGGTGAAAGTCGATGGTGACGTAACTCTCCTGCCCCTTGAGTTCGGCTAACTGGAGTTCTAGGAAGCACAGACGATTTCTGATGCTTTCTCCTTCAGCAGCTCGATCAGAAAGCTTCTCTGGAGCTTCTGTTATTTTGATTTCGTACGGAGGTAGGAGATTTTATTTTGAAATTAACTGTTTTTAAGCTATGAATGCCATGAAAGTCTAGTGGGTATTTGTAAATAATTTATGATTGTTTGAAGTGACTGAATTTGATGAGTATGTATTTGATTTCCTGATTGAAAAGAGGTTGAAAAGGGTTCAGTTGGGACCCGAAAAAAGGTGGCTAACCCCGAATTTTAGGGGAAGTGCTGCCAAAATTTTATAAAATCTGAGGTTTTATTTGAAAAGTTACTTTAAAAGATTTGATTTTGGAAAATTAAATTATTTAAAATATATTTAGTTAAGAAAAGATTTACTCTATTTTAAAGTTTGATTTATTAAGGAAAATATAATGTTTTAAACCCAATCTTTTAAGGAGAGATTTTGTTTTAAGTAAAAATTTGAGCTCGGTTTATTAAGAAAAGGAATCTCTGCCACAGGAGAGCAGAGAACAACAATTTAAAGAATATATTAATTAATGAAGTGTCTGCCACAGGAGAGCAGATGTGACATTGTTTGGGCCTTAGTGCCAAATGTAAAGTGGGGACGCCCACACACTGAGAACTGTTTTCCAGATGTACGCTTATTGATTTGGAAAGTCACACTGATGCGGCCTAGCCGTACGACTTATAAGCACACTGATACATCTGGAAAGCCATATCTGGGACTTGTGCCCGGGTAATGTTGGGAGTGGGTAGCCAACCGACACATGAGCTCATGGCCTGCGTTAGGGATAGACATGCATCATGTTGTTTGCACATTTGCATTTGATTGGGCTTGCTTGTCTTATTACTTTGTGATTGTATTGTTTGTCTTGTTGTGACTTCCTTGTACATTGAATTGAATCTCTTGTTTGCACTACTTGTTTGTGAGTGTATTAAAGTGATTACGAGTTGACATTTGACCGAGGATTAATATGTGGCTGAGAGACAGAAAGTGTGACTAATTTTATATTTAAGTTTTGTTTTGAGTTAAGAGATTTTAAAAGGAGGTAATTAATTATCTAAAGTAGAACCAAGAGCATTTTCAAAGGGTTTGATAAAAATATATTTTTATTGAGTAAAGTTAATTATTTGCATTTTATTCCATTACTTTTACGGCATTCCTATTCCCTACTGAGAACGTGTGGTTTGTTCTCACCCCAAATCTTTCACCCTTTCAGAGACACAGGTTCGGAGATTCAGTAAGAAGCTGCAGACGATTAGTAGATTTACTTGTGATTCCTGTTGTTTTTATAGAGGTCTCTCGCCCTTGTTGCTTTAAGTTTTATTTTATCCAGAGGGATAGGTATTGTATTTAAGCTCTATATTGAATTCATTGGTATAGCATTTATTATTATTAATAATTGTGTGATTTTAATTACTACAAATAATTTTCTGGTATTTTCTTATAAACTGAAATGTGATATCGACCTAAAGGCTCAATATTAAATAGTAAATAGGGAGAACAGATTAGTAACGCCTTACTTTTGGTACGATCATGACGTGCTAAAAGTTAGGGTGTTATAACTAATGTTAACTTTATCTATTTTTTAAGAAAAATAAATTATTTTTTAAAAAATACTCATTAGCAAAAATTTTATTTTTTATTATTAAATTTTATTTACTAAGATGTCTTTTAATAAATTATTCTTTTATTAATTATATTATAATTTAAAAAAATTTAATAATAATATTATTTTTTTTCTAAAACACCCTTCAATAATTTTTTAATTATTAAATTATAATTTTACCAAAATTTTCGTTAACAGTTTTTTTATATTTTACTATTAATTTTTCGAAATCTAAATATATTATTTTAACATTAAATAAAAAATTTTAGTAAGATTATTTTTTAATATCAATGTATATTAATTATTATACATATTAACAGTGGTAATATTTTTTTATTTAATGTTAAAATAATATATATTGATATCAAAAAATTAATAATAAATATAAAAATAATTGTTAACAAAAATTTTAGTAAAATCACAATTTAATAATTAAAAAATTATTGACGGGTAGGTATATTAGAAAAAAATAATTTAATTTTTAATTTTTTTTGAAAATATTTTAGTAAAAATACAATTTAATCAATAAAAGAATAATCTATTAAAAGTTATTTTGATAAACAAAATTTAATGATAAAAAATAAAATTTTCTATTAATAGGTATTTTTTCAAAAAATAATTTATTTTTTCTTAAAAAATGAATAAAGTTAATATTAGTTAACACAAAAAATTTAAAATGGATTAAAGAGGAGGTTTTTTAAAAGTTAGAAAGGAGAGAAATATACATTTATAAAATAGAGGGGATAGAAAGTGTCATTTTAACATCTCGTAACGAAGAGGAGTGAAATTTTCTCTAATAATAATAATAATAATAATAATAATAATAATAATAATAATAATAATAATAATAATAATAATAATAATAATATTGTAACTTAATTATTTTCATAAACATGTTCAAATGAAATTTTTTTTCAAAAGACTAATATATATAAAAAATGACATAGTCTTGTCAAATTGTTAAAAATTTACATATTTTCTTAGAAAACAAACATTAATGCTTGACAATGATATTTACTCTTTTTTGGGTATTATTAACTCTAAGTAGCAAAATAATAGATAACTAAAAACTATACTTCCTGTGCATGAAGTAGCTGTGTTAACAAATGAAGCTATTTTAAAATATAAATTGTGAAACGATGGCTTCTATCAATCAATAAGTTACTTTACTAACCATGGTTGGTTAATAAATTAGCTAAATTTTTCTTTAAAAAAGCATCACCTTGATGGATTAAGTTTTAAGTTCCAAAATATTATTTTAAATATATTGAACTTAGCTTCTTTAATATTATTTTAAATATAATAAATTTAGCTACTTTGTTTATAATAATAGCATTTTGTGTAAAGAAATTGAAAATAACTGTAACACCCTAATATTCAGATCCTTATGCTCGAGTCATAAGTCAATGATATTACGGTGGTACGACTCTCAGGTGGATTTTTAATATATAAATCTAGGTAATTTCGAAAGGAGTATTAATCGAGAAGCCTGAAAGGAGTAGAAATAAAATCGCGAAGACGTATCACTCACGTTTCGACGACGAAAAGTTAAACCGCGAAGCCGAAAGCGATATACGGACAAGGCATAAAGGAGATTAAGAGATAGATAACAGATAGATATATATAACATAAGTAAATAGCCACTAGTCGCGACCCGCGAAGTTTAGGCCGGCTAGGGTACAGTATGAAAGTAGTTGACAACAGTGCATCCTAATCTCTCCCAAAGGAAACATAAGAGCCTCTATAGGCAAGTTCCAAAAGAGTTCAACACATAACATAATATCTTCAAAACAAAGGTGGAGAGATTCTAAGCAAAACACAAAGTAGAGAAAATGAAGATCTTCGCCGGCTCTCAAACGAACCGCAGCTCACTTCTGAGCACTTGGACCTGTATTTGAAAAACAAGAGATATATACGGAATGAGAACCCCGGGCCCATGGGTTCCCAGTACGGTAAAAGTGCCAAATAAATACAATGCACTGCAACAAAAACTCACTAAGCATCCTAAACTCCTTTTCACCAAGTATCCAGCCTCGATTCTCACTAATCCATAAATAGGCATCTGTCGTAAGGGGATACTAAATCTAGTTCATGTTACACATGTTTTCCCAATCCGCTGATTCTTTCACGAATCAGACTCAGAATCATAAGCAAAACCATTACCAGTTGTTCTGCCTCAGCAACTCTATATCAATACATCATACCCTTGCCTGGAGCCAGTGAAATCACATCACTACGTCCACCCAGGGGGCTCAAATGATCTCATTTAAAAATCATCATCATTATGCAATCGCATTATCAATTCATCTCATCAAGAACAGCCCCCAACATCCACCAACACCATCATGAGGGATCTCTCAGTTGTACAAACACAAGCAATACAGTCAAGTAATACACAAATAAGGTACAAGTAGAACAAGTAGCATGTAATCAGGTAACATAGCATATATGATATAGAAATCCAAAACAAATAGGCAAACCCAAACAATTCAAACATATGCAAATGATGTATGCCTGCCCTATGGCTGATGATATCATCTGTCAGTTACCAAGCCAACCCGACGTGTCCGGTAGCTAACCCGGGCACAGTCTCTCTGTTGCGTATTAATATCATTAGAGGGAATATGTGCCCTGTCACCATTAGAGGGTATATGCGCCCTGTCGCCATTAGAGGGTATCTGCGCCCTGTCGCCATTAGAGGGTATCGGTGCCCTGTCACCCTTACAACCAGAGAGAAAACACAAGCATTGACCCGGAGCAAGCGGGACGAACCACAACCCTTGCTACTACCCAGGTATCTGAGTTACATTCATTCAAAACTCCATAATTAATTCATTTATCATAAACATCATTTTTCGTCTCATACCCGGAGCAAGTGGACTAGCCACTGCTACTACCCAGGGAAACTCGTAACTCAGATAGTGGAAGTGCAAATCACAATTATCAATAATTCAGCATAAACATGCATGAATTCTCATCCATGGATCAACATCCATATCAGCCATCCGGCTCACGGTTAAATCCATAACCAGCCAATATTCATAGCATACACAGCTATTCCGGCTCACGGTTCAATCTAGAACCAGCCAATTCATAAACAATTACGGCCCTTCGGCCAATGGCATAACAAGCACTTCCACCATCATCCTCCCCATCTCACATAATCCTCAATGATCCTCATTGATTATTCATTTTCCCCTTGCTTCACTCGCAAGTTATCTCATTCACTAGCCCTTTTCTAATAGCTAGGCATATCATAAAGATTTAAGATATAAGTGGTGAGATCGGAGGCTTAGAAGTATGAGATTTGGCTTTTAAAACTCAAATATCAACTTTGGCATGAAGACAATGCCACGCGTACGCGTACTCCACGCGCACGCGTGGATGTCCTTAAAAACTCATCGACGCGCCAGCGTCATGCACGCTAACGCGTGTATTAAAAATCTGCCAAATCGACGCGCACGCGTCAACCACGCGTACACGTAGATACTCTCGTGCCCCAGGCACAAAGCTGGCACAGTTCTGGCACAACTCTCTGGAAAATGGCTGGGCATTGGGTGCAGCACTATCGGCGCGCCCGCGCACATCACGCGCACGCGTGGATGGCGTTTTCTGGAAGATCGGCGCATACGCGCCAAGTGCGCCCACGCGCAAGGGGTTATTCTGCTAAAAATTTTCTAAGTTAAAAACTGCAGAATTCACAGATTCAACCCCCAATCTTCCGACGGACATAATTCCTCATTTTAAATCGTTTTTCACCCGTTCTTCGAACGGCATGGACATCCCGGATCCAATTTCATTTCTAAACTGATTTGGCACAAAACAAAGATCCGTAGTCCAAGCTGTGTCCCGTCAAAGTATGCCCAAAAACCATGTTTTCATATAAAACCACAAAGTGCCATTTTCAAAACAAGCCACTTTCAACTCTTTTCAAAATCAATCAAAACATGCCAATTTCAACCCTTTTTGAAACCAATCAAAATATACCAAAATCAACATCAAGCCTCCTCAACTCATACATTAATACCTTGCCACAATTCACAAACCGCCATATAACCATCTTTAGCCTATTTCAAACGAATGGCTAAATTACAAACATATCAACATGCCATACGTCCTTCCTCATCCAAATTTTCCAACAATATTATTTCCAATCAACCATCACTATACATAACCAATATCATACTCACTATCACGTGGTTTCACCCCCAAATCAACCTTAATCATTTCTCAAGCATATATCACAACATACATATCTCTCATGCATTATCATACCATCAAGGCATCAATAATCATACTCACATATATGACCACATAATATATCTCAACCAAAATCAAACATACCTCATCTATACAATTTCACCCAAAATTACCAATTTCCACACTTCAACTCCTCAAACCTCATTATCCAATAACCAACCCAATCATTCATATATTCATTACATGAAATTCATCCAATCACTTGTGTCATCATACAATGCACACATCAACTTACCTCCCTTACCTCTTTTCGGCCTCCGGCCCAAAATTTACGGCCTCCGGCCCAATTTCACAATTTAAATGCATAAACCACAAATTAATACTCATTACCCAATACATCAAATTTTCAATACACCAAGCATACAAGGCCACACAATTCTCAACCCAATCATCAATTCACATTACATACCAACTATGCATATTAGCATCAACCATTTACACAATCTAAACTTAATCCTAGGGGCATCTAGCCTAGGAATTCTCATCACACCACACGGTACTTAAGTGAAACTTAAACCGTACCTCTTGTAGCCAAATCAATTGAGCCTCTTCTTTAGAAGTCTCTACCAATCTTAGTCCCAAGCCTTACCAAAGCTCCTCAAGCAACACCAATCTTCCAATTGTGCACCAAGATCATCAAATACACTAACATAACCAATATCACATACAAACATCAACCTAGGGCTCATAAAAATGACAAATCACAAGGGTTTGAGCACTTCTTACCTCAGCCCATATGAAGTAGGGATAGAACCCACTTAGAATCCATGTTGGAGTATCCCTAAACACCCAAAATCACAAGATTTCAACACTAACTTCCCAAAAACGTGTAACAGAGGAGAATTCGAAAACTGGGCAGAGATGAATGGAATACTCACCACAAAACTTAGATAGAATTGTAGAGGATGAGAAGAGCGACGCGTGGCCGCAAACGGCTCGTCGATCGGAGCTCCGTAGCTCAAGTTATGGTGGTTTGAAGATCAAAGAGAGTTAGGTTTTCTCTCTTCTCTTCCCTCTTCTCAATTCAGCGCCCCAACCCTTCTCTTTAGGGTAAAATGAGCTGAAATGCTCATAACTAATGTTTATATATGTTGGGTCTTGGGCCCACTTAGGCCCAGTTCACTTATTTTTGTCCGTTGGTCCAATTTTGGGCTAAAACCTTTAAGATTAGCGCTCCAAATCGCACTTTAAATATTTCTACCTCCCCTAATCATAATTCCTCATTTCTTAATATTATTTACTCATAATCAATTTTCTCAGCTGCAGTACCAGACAGGTCTCAGCCGGTACTGCCGGTCAAAATCCCACTACGCGCTTTTACGCAGAAAACTATGTCTTCCGACTCGGAAAAATTCACTGAATCCAAATATCACATTGAAATCATCAAATTCCAATCGCCAAATCTTCCAACCATATTCGCTCCTACTTAAATCATTATTTAATTGATTTTGGTTAGACCGGGTATTACATTCTACCCCCTAACAGAAATTTTCGCCCTCGAAAATTCCATCCATCATTACGAGTACGCGAGCGTAGTCTACCGTTATATCTAAAGCATAACAGTTCCAAGGTCCTTTTACTCTGCGCGCTTCCGTTGCCGCGCTCTGATTTCTCTATATCTGAGGATCTCGGTCATTCGTTCCTTACCTTTATCGTCTCATCTACTCAGACCTTATTAAATCTCGACTCATGTCATCAATAATATTGTCATCATCGTTAATCATAGCCATCATCCCACATCACTATAATCAATCAAAGCTTTCTTCGTTTTTAGAATTCAATGAGTTTGGACTAACAAGCTGACAAACTCTTAAGAATCCACTTTCCTTTAATAGTCTATAAAAGATTTTGAGACACATCTCTTTTGTTGAAGTTACTCAGATCAAGAATCATTTTCAAAAACATAACCAAATACTCCTTCAAATTCTTGGGAAAATTTTCAACAGCACCTCCCCAAAAATTGGAGTTTACCACCCGTCACGGGTTCCCTCAAACCAATCTCAGTACCGCATCAACATTTCAATTTAATGGTTTTTACATTCTTCTTTCAAAACCGATCGTTATAAACCTCAATCTAAATCTAAGGTCACCATGACCAAACATCATAGCACTCATCTCTCGAACACAACAACTTCACTCAATCATCATCTAAATCTAATTGTGCATTAATGAAAATTTCCTCATCCGCTTTAGAACTATCAAAGCTCGCAGCCGCAATCATTTACAATTATTTGGGGATCATTACTTGCAGTAACCCTCTTAACCCTTCTAGTATTCAAACATAGGATACTATATTAAACTTTTACAACTCTTATTCGTAGCTATCCTGTGTTACTGCTTCCACAAGTTTCCGTTGCTTTATTCTGACTTCTCGTCTAGTACGAGCTTTATCACTTACTTCCTCAAGTACTCAACCACAACTTAGCATGACTGGCATTCACTAGATTTCTATCTATGATAGCCAAAATCACATACCGACTTAATCGTACCTTTAGCACGTTGTTACTAATTCCCAAACTGTCGGATCTAACGGTATCCCCCGTTGTTGTAGTGAACACACGACCTTGTTGTTAGCTCTTGGTAGTATTCCGGTTGACCTTCTTAGGACATTTCTAGGACACATGTCCAACCCCTCTACAACCATGGCAAAGTTCCAATCTACCTCGACACGGAGTTCCCGAATGATGGCTTTGACGCCACCCACCAGTCATTCCATTCTGAGGTTGCCTTCCGTTAAAGGCCTACCTAATCATTTATGCTCACCAAACCTTCTATTAAGATAGCTTAGGGTTATCTAGAACAGATCATAATTTTTCATTCGACCATGTATTATGAGTGAATACCAGCCTTCAGCATTATGTAAAGAATTAAGTTATCAGTTTTTCTTATTACCTCAGGTACGAAAATCGGGCCTGGCAGTCTCCCGATCCTTCCGGTGTGGGCAATCTCTGACCAAATGTCCTAGCTTGCCGCAATTGTAACACAAACCCGAACCATAACGACACGGTCTATTTGGGTGATGATCTCTACACCTCTGACAGCTCAAAACATCCGAGGTAGCCACTATTTGTTTTTCCCTACCCTTTCCTTGGGAATTCCTATTCGTCCCAAGGTCATTTCGCCTTTGGGGAAAACGTTGTGAGTATCCTCTTCTCTTACACTCTTGACCCCTTGTTGGGTACTTTTGATTGTGCTCCCTGCGGTGGGACTCCCGACGGTCATTCTTTGCCTCAACAACCTTCCTCACACATTCTTCAGCAATACGGCTCTTGTTCACAAGTTCAGAGAAGACCCTAATCTCCATCGGTCCAACGGAGCTCAGGATTTCACTTCGAAGTCCTCCCTCATACTTAATACACTTCCATTCCTCAAAGTCTCCCGGAGCTCCCTGACACATGCGGGAAAACCTGAATAGCTCCTCAAATTTGTCTGTATACTCAGATACGGACATAGCACCTTGCTTCAGCTGTAGTAACTCCAATTCCTTGGCTGTTCTGGCGGAATTCGGAAAGTACTTCTTATAGAATTCCACCTGGAAGGCATCCCAAGTGATAGGATCATTCCCCTGTTGCAGGAGACGTCGAGCCCCTTGCCACCAATGTGATGCTTCCCCCGTGAGCAGATAGGTAGCGAATTCAACACGCTGCTCCTCAGGCACCAATTGCGCTTGCAGTGCTCGCTCCATGGCCCGAAACCAAGTATCAGCTTCAGTCGGATTGGTGGTTCCCTTGAACTTAGGTGGATTCACCTTTAAGAAAGTTGCCAGTGTCATCGGGCCCTGAGCTTCCCTTCCGCCATTGCCATTATTGTTTATCTGTTGCCCAAGAGCCTCCGCAGTGGCTTGCATAGCAGCAGCCATATTCTCCAATGCCGCCATAAGGTTTACCGGGTTATTCAGGTTGACTTCCGGTTCCTGCCTGCTAGTACGACCTCTCTCACGTCCCCGACTGGGTCCACGAGGCGCCATCTGGTTCCTATACACACCAAACAATCGATATCAAGTTGATCAGTCTCAATATCGGAAGTATAGTGCTTCAAAGTACCAAAGGTACACTCATGGACTTCATGCTAGATGTATCAGTTAGATACCCTAACTAGCACAGGCACAGACTCAGAGTATGCATTGAAGCATAAGCAGTTCCATCCCTCAGGCTCACGAGGACGAACTGCTCTGATACCATAATGTAACACCCTAATATTCAGATCCTTATGCTCGAGTCATAAGTCAATGATATTACGGTGGTACGACTCTCAGGTGGATTTTTAATATATAAATCTAGGTAATTTCGAAAGGAGTATTAATCGAGAAGCCTGAAAGGAGTAGAAATAAAATCGCGAAGACGTATCACTCACGTTTCGACGACGAAAAGTTAAACCGCGAAGCCGAAAGCGATATACGGACAAGGCATAAAGGAGATTAAGAGATAGATAACAGATAGATATATATAACATAAGTAAATAGCCACTAGTCGCGACCCGCGAAGTTTAGGCCGGCTAGGGTACAGTATGAAAGTAGTTGACAACAGTGCATCCTAATCTCTCCCAAAGGAAACATAAGAGCCTCTATAGGCAAGTTCCAAAAGAGTTCAACACATAACATAATATCTTCAAAACAAAGGTGGAGAGATTCTAAGCAAAACACAAAGTAGAGAAAATGAAGATCTTCGCCGGCTCTCAAACGAACCGCAGCTCACTTCTGAGCACTTGGACCTGTATCTGAAAAACAAGAGATATATACGGAATGAGAACCCCGGGCCCATGGGTTCCCAGTACGGTAAAAGTGCCAAATAAATACAATGCACTGCAACAAAAACTCACTAAGCATCCTAAACTCCTTTTCACCAAGTATCCAACCTAGATTCTCACTAATCCATAAATAGGCATCTGTCGTAAGGGGATACTAAATCTAGTTCATGTTACACATGTTTTCCCAATCCGCTGATTCTTTCACGAATCAGACTCAGAATCATAAGCAAAACCATTACCAGTTGTTCTGCCTCAGCAACTCTATATCAATACATCATACCCTTGCCTGGAGCCAGTGAAATCACATCACTACGTCCACCCAGGGGGCTCAAATGATCTCATTTAAAAATCATCATCATTATGCAATCGCATTATCAATTCATCTCATCAAGAACAGCCCCCAACATCCACCAACACCATCATGAGGGATCTCTCAGTTGTACAAACACAAGCAATACAGTCAAGTAATACACAAATAAGGTACAAGTAGAACAAGTAGCATGTAATCAGGTAACATAGCATATATGATATAGAAATCCAAAACAAATAGGCAAACCCAAACAATTCAAACATATGCAAATGATGTATGCCTGCCCTATGGCTGATGATATCATCTGTCAGTTACCAAGCCAACCCGACGTGTCCGGTAGCTAACCCGGGCACAGTCTCTCTGTTGCGTATTAATATCATTAGAGGGAATATGTGCCCTGTCACCATTAGAGGGTATATGCGCCCTGTCGCCATTAGAGGGTATCTGCGCCCTGTCGCCATTAGAGGGTATCGGTGCCCTGTCACCCTTACAACCAGAGAGAAAACACAAGCATTGACCCGGAGCAAGCGGGACGAACCACAACCCTTGCTACTACCCAGGTATCTGAGTTACATTCATTCAAAACTCCATAATTAATTCATTTATCATAAACATCATTTTTCGTCTCATACCCGGAGCAAGTGGACTAGCCACTGCTACTACCCAGGGAAACTCGTAACTCAGATAGTGGAAGTGCAAATCACAATTATCAATAATTCAGCATAAACATGCATGAATTCTCATCCATGGATCAACATCCATATCAGCCATCCGGCTCACGGTTAAATCCATAACCAGCCAATATTCATAGCATACACAGCTATTCCGGCTCACGGTTCAATCTAGAACCAGCCAATTCATAAACAATTACGGCCCTTCGGCCAATGGCATAACAAGCACTTCCACCATCATCCTCCCCATCTCACATAATCCTCAATGATCCTCATTGATTATTCATTTTCCCCTTGCTTCACTCGCAAGTTATCTCATTCACTAGCCCTTTTCTAATAGCTAGGCATATCATAAAGATTTAAGATATAAGTGGTGAGATCGGAGGCTTAGAAGTATGAGATTTGGCTTTTAAAACTCAAATATCAACTTTGGCATGAAGACAATGCCACGCGTACGCGTACTCCACGCGCACGCGTGGATGTCCTTAAAAACTCATCGACGCGCCAGCGTCATGCACGCTAACGCGTGTATTAAAAATCTGCCAAATCGACGCGCACGCGTCAACCACGCGTACACGTAGATACTCTCGTGCCCCAGGCACAAAGCTGGCACAGTTCTGGCACAACTCTCTGGAAAATGGCTGGGCATTGGGTGCAACACTATCGGCGCACCCGCGCACATCACGCGCACGCGTGGATGGCGTTTTCTGGAAGATCGGCGCATACGCGCCAAGTGCGCCCACGCGCAAGGGGTTATTCTGCTAAAAATTTTCTAAGTTAAAAACTGCAGAATTCACAGATTCAACCCCCAATCTTCCGACGAACATAACTTCCTCATTTTAAATCGTTTTTCACCCGTTCTTCGAACGGCATGGACATCCCGGATCCAATTTCATTTCTAAACAGATTTGGCACAAAACAAAGATCCGTAGTCCAAGCTATGTCCCGTCAAAGTATGCCCAAAAACCATGTTTTCATATAAAACCACAAAGTGCCATTTTCAAAACAAGCCACTTTCAACTCTTTTCAAAATCAATCAAAACATGCCAATTTCAACCCTTTTTGAAACCAATCAAAATATACCAAAATCAACATCAAGCCTCCTCAACTCATACATTAATACCTTGCCACAATTCACAAACCGCCATATAACCATCTTTACCTATTTCAAATGAATGGCTAAATTACAAACATATCAACATGCCATACATCCTTCCTCATCCAAATTTTCCAACAATATTATTTCCAATCAACCATCACTATACATAACCAATATCATACTCACTATCACGTGGTTTCACCCCCAAATCAACCTTAATCATTTCTCAAGCATATATCACAACATACATATCTCTCATGCATTATCATACCATCAAGGCATCAATAATCATACTCACATATATGACCACATAAAATATCTCAACCAAAATCAAACATACCTCATCTATACAATTTCACCCAAAATTACCAATTTCCACACTTCAACTCCTCAAACCTCATTATCCAATAACCAACCCAATCATTCATATATTCATTACATGAAATTCATCCAATCACTTGTGTCATCATACAATGCACACATCAACTTACCTCCCTTACCTCTTTTCGGCCTCCGGCCCAAAATTTACGGCCTCCGGCCCAATTTCACAATTTAAATGCATAAACCACAAATTAATACTCATTACCCAATACATCAAATTTTCAATACACCAAGCATACAAGGCCACACAATTCTCAACCCAATCATCAATTCACATTACATACCAACTATGCATATTAGCATCAACCATTTACACAATCTAAACTTAATCCTAGGGGCATCTAGCCTAGGAATTCTCATCACACCACACGGTACTTAAGTGAAACTTAAACCGTACCTCTTGTAGCCAAATCAATTGAGCCTCTTCTTTAGAAGTCTCTACCAATCTTAGTCCCAAGCCTTACCAAAGCTCCTCAAGCAACACCAATCTTCCAATTGTGCACCAAGATCATCAAATACACTAACATAACCAATATCACATACAAACATCAACCTAGGGCTCATAAAAATGACAAATCACAAGGGTTTGAGCACTTCTTACCTCAGCCCATATGAAGTAGGGATAGAACCCACTTAGAATCCATGTTGGAGTATCCCTAAACACCCAAAATCACAAGATTTCAACACTAACTTCCCAAAAACGTGTAACAGAAGAGAATTCGAAAACTGGGCAGAGATGAATGGAATACTCACCACAAAACTTAGATAGAATTGTAGAGTATGAGAAGAGCGACGCGTGGCCGCAAACGGCTCGTCGATCGGAGCTCCGTAGCTCAAGTTATGGTGGTTTGAAGATCAAAGAGAGTTAGGTTTTCTCTCTTCTCTTCCCTCTTCTCAATTCAGCGCCCCAACCCTTCTCTTTAGGGTAAAATGAGCTGAAATGCTCATAACTAATGTTTATATATGTTGGGTCTTGGGCCCACTTAGGCCCAGTTCACTTATTTTTGTCCGTTGGTCCAATTTTGGGCTAAAACCTTTAAGATTAGCGCTCCAAATCGCACTTTAAATATTTCTACCTCCCCTAATCATAATTCCTCATTTCTTAATATTATTTACTCATAATCAATTTTCTCAGCTGCAGTACCAGACAGGTCTCAGCCGGTACTGCCGGTCAAAATCCCACTGCGCGCTTTTACGCAGAAAACTATGTCTTCCGACTCGGAAAAATTCACTGAATCCAAATATCACATTGAAATCATCAAATTCCAATCGCCAAATCTTCCAACCATATTCGCTCCTACTTAAATCATTATTTAATTGATTTTGGTTAGACCGGGTATTACAATAACTATGCAGTGAATTTCAATTCTAAATTAACAAAGGCTATAATTTTACTTTAGTTATTTCAATTTAAAATTTTTAGTATTATACTATTAGATAAATGTTGAATCAAATATTAATAGTGTTGACATCTAAATGTATGTAGTTTATGAATTTATTTTTGTGCTATATTTGAATTCAGCCATTGCTTCTTATCTATATTTTTTAGTATGCCTATTGGTTAGAAAGATCCTTATTTTTTTAAGTTTTTATCTTTTTATTTTTTGTTCATCATACTTTGCTACGTAGAGATATTGACAAACAAAAATGATTTAAGTAATTAAAAATAAATAGCCATAAAAAAATAGTTGATATTTAACCCAACTCAACAAAAAATAATTCTTAACAATTTCATTATTTTAATAATTTTTATATAACTTTTTAGGTAGTTGTTTTGAATAAATTCTTCAAAATCAAATAAAAGATATATTAGCATGAGATTCACGAAATAACTGTACTCATTAATAAGTTATAATGTACCAAAAGTTTTCTTAATTTTTTAATCTCATTAATTATAATTATTATTTATGTAACCATTTTTTATATGTCATATTTTATCAAACTTGACTTGGGTTGAAGTTGTAACAACCCAGACCACGCGCTAGCACAATATTGTCCGTTTTGGCACACAAGGCCTCACGGTTTTGGGTTTGACGATAGGGATGCTAGTCGAAACCCCCCACACTCACTCGTCAAAATGCGTCATGCTAGAGAGAGGTATCCACACCCTTATAAGGTATGCTTCGTTCCCCTCCCCAACCGATGTGGGACTTTACAATCCACCCCCCTAAGGGAGCCCAGCGCCCTCGCTGGCACATCGATCCGGGTTCTGGCTTTGATACCATCTGTAACAGCCCAGACCACCCGCTAGCACGATATTGTCCGTTTTGGCACACAAGACCTCACGGTTTTGCCTTTGACGATAGGGATGCTAGCCGAAACCCCCACACTCACTCGTCAAAACGCGTCATGCTAAGGAGAGGTATCCACACCCTTATAAGGAATGCTTCGTTCCCCTCCACAACCGATGTGAGACCTTACAATCCACCCCCCTAAGGGAGCCCAGCGCCCTCACTGACACATCGATCCGGGTTCTGGCTCTGATACCATCTGTAACAGTCCAGACCACCCGCTAGCACGATATTGTCCGCTTTGGCACACAAGGCCTCACGGTTTTGCCTTTGACGATAGGGATGCTAGCCGAAGCCCCCCATACTCACTCGTCAAAACGCGTCATACTAGGGAGAGGTATCCACACTCTTATAAGACATACTTCGTTCCCCTCCTCAACCGATGTAGGATCTTACAAAAGTAATTTATGTCATTGGCTAACTATAGATTTTTCAATTCAGATTTTTTTACCATTTTATTCATTTATCACAGGAACTAAAATTTTAAAGGAAAATAAATAAATAAAAAAATAAAAAAGTAAATATGATGAGCAAATTTTAAAAAATCAATAGAAGAATACTCATAATTCACAATATCAGATAACTATAAAAAAAGAGACTACATAAAAATAATAACAAAAGAATCTTTAATTCTATATAAAAGAGACAGTTTTTTTAATAATAATATTTATTTAACTCATTTTATGCACCGTAATAAATTAAACTATGTAAAAGAAACAATTTTTTAATTTACATATAGAGACAATATGAAAAAATAAAATAACATAAGGAAGAAGAAAGAAAAATAAATGATATCCTAATTAAATATTTGAGAAAGAATTTGAATGATTTGACAAGAGTTAGAAATTGAAAGCGTGATGGTGAATAGTTGAAAATTCACGCGGAGTAGGTTATATTAGGTTATAAGGGTTAACTTAAAAATTTTTACAAAATTTTAGGGTTGGAATAATTTTATCAATAAAAAATTATTTTTTAATGTCTAAAATTAGTTTTATTTTTTGGTATTTAAATGTGTTAGTGTTCTTAATATTTATGAATATAAATGATAATTTATTTATTCTAATAATAATAATTTGTGGATATGAGATTTAATCTTAACTCTCATCTAAGTGATGTACCAGAATCTGTATTGATCATGTGGATTTAAAATTAAATTTTAAATAAACTAAACTATGTAATAAATTATTGGGCCCAAGAAAATAAAAAAACACATATGTAAATTAAAAAATATCTTTTGATTTATCTAAACTAAACGCACATGCTAAACTAATGGCATTGAATTTTCTTTTAGAGTCCAGGAGAATAAAAGAGTGTAATTCTTCTGTCTTTACTCTTTAATGAACAAGGCAAACCAAACATTAAAAAACAAGGAGTTTCAGCAGAAGTACAAAAGAAGAATCGAGACCAGCATCATCTATCCAAGATCCTTCCGAAGAACAAAGCAAGATTTGCACCTTTCATATGAAATGTTTCTATCTCTCTAACTTCTAACTGTTTCTCTTAACACAAAAAGAAACCCAAAAAAATTTCTTTTTTTATTAATTTTCTATACTCAAACAATATTTTATACCAAGAAAAAATCGTTGGTCTATTCTTCAGTGCTGAGAATGCAATTAGCAACATCATAAAATTTAATGGCGACGCATGCAGACAGGAATGATGCCAACAGGTAAAAATCTGAATCCTTATCAGAGAAGAGTCAAATTAGGTGAATGAACCTTGGATGGTACATGTATCGTAATCAAATTTTGTGTTGCAAGATCGTAACCTGGGGAGTTTAGTATCTTTAATTTGATTCTTGTTGGGTCGCTGTCTAATGTTTAGGATTATTATTGACGTATATTATCTTTTTATCTGTTCTTTGCTCCCTTGATTAATTTATATAGTGGTTGTTGTTGCAGTATTTAAAAAAAGAAAAACTATTAAGTGTCCTTGTAGTATTTTGCCTCTTAAGTTTTGCCCTATTAATTATTTTTTTTTTTGACTTTTTGAGAAATTTTAATTAGAATGGAAAGATCAATAATATAAGGTAGCCAGATCTTATTAAAATGATTTTAAGTAATTAAAAATATGTACCAATCAAAAGAATAGTTGATTTTAAGATGACTATTTGCTTAAGTCGGCACAAGTCCATTTCTTACGCTACAAATAATCGAAGTATGACTAACTTATGATGGTATTTTTATATGCTCTCAGGAGGTTTCTGGCAACCCAACAATACTGGATCCAAGAAAAAGAAGCAACTCTGAGGTTTTGACTATATGACGGGTAGGTAACTAATAGTATGTGAGTTGCAGCATTAATTTAAACTGTAACATGTAATATAGGGAGACAGAGCTCTACCACCATATTTTGAAGCAATTTATGGGCATGAATTAGGGTCGTCATGCTACACAATTGATGAGTGGGATAATTGCTTAGTGTTGGATATAGAGAGTAAAAATAAACAGAAGGCTATAACTAAGGGTTCATTTGAGTTTATTAGGAATTTTTATTTTGTCGGGAGAGGGAATACTATACAATTTACCTATGCGGATTTTGAGATATTTTTTATTTCACTTTTCAATGAAATGAACCAACCAATTAAAATTTTTTCTGATAAAAACTTTTATGTGGGGGACCGATTGGACCAAAACACATTGAACAATGTCAAAAGAGCATTTCATCTAGATTACAGTAGCAACAATGACTCTTCCTCACCTGATGTTATGATACTGTCCGAGTCTGAACCATCCAAGCTTCAAGACTCATCAGATGAGGATGAAGATTCAACAATGGAGGGTAATAACCCTAACGATCCAATAATTATGTCTGATGAAACCAATTCAATCATTGAGTTGAGCGAAGACAATTCTAAAAGAGAAGAAATAGCTGACTATAGGTAATGTGACAATTAATTTATGTATTTATCCATAAATTTTATTTCTAGATAACATTGAGATAAATTTTGGGATGAAGACTAACAATTTAAACTATCATCAAGTACGTACAATCCACAGATTTCCTATAGAAAGAGATTGACAAGTACTGACGTGACCGGAAGTAGATTGGTAACTTCATTCAAAATAATTCATATCAATTTTATGCAAACACATCAAATTTTGTTTATCTATTTACAATACATAAACTTAATAATTTCTCTCAAAACACTAACAATGCTTCATTTTTTGTAGTACCTGGGTGCTAGTTTTACTACACATCTCACTCCATTTGGACATGGTTCAATTTAGTAAATCGTTGGTCCATCATCTAGCAGAGACAATAATGTCATTTTTTTTCATTTACTCAAAAGTCAAGGAAGAAATACAGAGTGGAGATTCGGGGTGGATTGGGCCAAATGCTGTCAAACTTATAACTTGAAGGAAAATGATACCATTATCCTGAAGATAGACTCCTTGCAAAACCGTCGAATAGATCTGACAATTCAAAGATCTTAAAGCTTGTGGGTGATTGGGATCCTAAAATTTACATTCACCATATTTTGAACTCATGGGTGTATTGTTAATATTATAGAGTTTTTAATGTCTCTGTTATTATGAAGTGACAAAGTTTGTATGTATAAGCTTTATCCGAAATTTGCCGGTCTTTCTGAGTATAGAGAACTTCATGGATTGAATGGTCTAGTGCATGCGGCTGCTGCTGATCTTTACATTATAACATGATGCAAAATTTACCTATTTACAATTTACATATTCAACATATATTGAAAAAATGGATTCAGCTATAATTGGGTAAAATATAGTGAATATGCCATTCATTATATTAAAAAAAATAGTATTTTTGTATACAGTGACAATGAGAACAGAATTATTATTATAAAATATATAGTTAAACTTACTCTACAGTAAATCAACTAATCAAAATTTTGTGCTATTAATGTCAAAATTATGTATTCAGAGAACTGGTATTTGAGTCTCAAATTGACATGAGAGAGAACCAATAAGATCCAAATGTTTTTGAAATTACTTTATTTAATAAAAAAATAATTAGTCAAATAGAAAATCATGACTGACTTTGTGGTGTACATATATCCTTATCATCATTTTAACAAAGAATGAACTTTTTTAATACCTAAGCTACATTAGCCATTATAGGCAAAATGCACCTAAGAAATCTATCAAAATAAAAGAAATGGCCAAAAGATCACTTCTAACCTGTTCAATATAGATATATCAAAAAAGTACAAATCAATTCAACAACACATGAATATTTAGTCATCTAAATATCATAAAGCATTCACTTGGCAAAACCACATAAATTAAGGAATAAAATTGTGGAAGGAGAGATTTTTATATCATTAAAGAGCTACTGCATTTTATTGAATTTCAAAAAATAAGTACAAACATAAAGGGCTAAATAGCTAATTTGCCAAGTGGCTAAGGATATTGTGCCCGCACCCTAGCACTTAATCTATTACATAAGAAAGATGCCCAAAAAACAATCCGAACAGCTTATACAAAACATGACAACACACACATATTCTCATCCACTACAATCTAATGCATCAAATGCTATTACATGGACACAATCAAAATACCTAATGCCCTAGATTAGTCCTAATCAGTAGCTCTAGTTAACTGCCATGGGCAACCACCTCAATTAACCCTATGTCCAGAGGAGCCATCATTTCCCGAGCCACAAGACTCCTCAACTTCATCAAATTGCAGCCTCAAGGATCTTCTCAACCTCTTCAACGAAGGCTTCACATCTTTCTCAGAATCAAGAGAGCCTTGATTAAGGCCAACCACATACTCCTAGTGTAAACAATTGCATGAAAATATAAACCTAATTAGAGGGATAATTAATAAGTTCTAGACAAAGAAACTTGATCAGAAAATTAAGTGCCTTGTCAAAAAAAATGGCAACACTACTCATCTCTTCACTTTCATCAACTTCATCACATGAATTTTGAAAACTATCCACTTCATTTAACTTATCCACCACAGCATCAGCAAACTTTCTTTTGAGGAGAAGATACTATTAAATGACACAACATATTAGGTTCAATTTAAACACAACTAAAAAAAGGGTGAAAAATAATACAGAAAAAATAATAGAAGAAACTGCAAGCATGGAACCTTAACATCTTCATCAACTCCCAAGTCAACAACACTTGATTTTGGTTGGGTACATTTAGGCGAACCAGCAAAGAGCTCAGAGCAGCTGGAAGGAGTCAATCCCAAATTCAGTGATTCGGTAACCTTAGAGGGTTCCCCAAATGATCCCTCTCCTTTGGGTACAAACCCAGCCTTGGATAATACAAAGCACATCCGATATAAGACATGAATAAAGGTGGAAAAACCAAAAAAAATTAAGAAAAAATTTATTAAAATGAAACAATAGGTGTGAATTCCGTTTTATACCTTTTCAGGACTCAAATCTGAATCAGAGAGCTCAAACATTCCAAGTATTGCAGCATCATCACAAACACGCCTCACTAGATAAGACCCTTTGAATTTCTCCATCCCAACAAGCCAAATAAGAACCTTGAACATCATAATTTTTTCAACAATGTCTTGGAATATAAGAGGAGACTGTGTGCCAAACACAACCTACGAACAATATAAAACAGACAACAGAAAAAATGAACCGATAGAAATCGAAAGATAAGAAAACTCTTTAACAATAAAATCAGCACATAAAAAGAATATAGCATTCGAGTGACTTACATCAACATCCTTAAGATGTTGTTCAAACAGCTGCGCACAAGTCTTATTCAGTAGGTAACTTGCCTCACGATCAAAGAGGACAAAAATAGAAACACAAGTAGAATCCTCAACTAATACCTTCACTCTAAACCTGGATTTTTTTAAGATGAACATAAATACTGGCCTAAGGTTAACAACTACGCAGAAATAATTCACTATTTAACAAAGCACAAAGGAAGTATTGTAAAATATTTATACCTAGGAGTCACATTTGTTACATGAATGTTGCAAAATTGACAAAAGTAAATCCCAGATTCTGTCTGAACACCTCTGTCACACACACAAGCAAAGTACCACCAAGGACCATCCTCAACTATTTTAGCTATCCTCGCTAGTACAACAAAAGTTTCAGCCCAAAAATATAAGACCATGTCTATAAATGTTAAGACATTATAACCAAAGATAGTTGTAATACAAACTAAAACTGAAAAACTAAAATAAATACTAACAGCATAGTATTTTCAAGTACAAAGGAGGACAAAAGCATTAACATGGTTACAGAACAAAGCAATATTTACTAATGAATAGAAAAAGAAAATTTAACACAAATTGTCAAGAGTAAACATGATAAAAAAAATTAAACTGGTTCAACTCGGTTGTTATCATCAAGCGACTTCACAGTACACCTAGGTGTGAGCTTCAAAAAATCTTCTTCAATTCCAATATTTTTTCCAGATCCAACAATGCCAATGGATTGGGATGCACTAACTCCATGTAGAATAGAACTGTTAACAAATACAATATCAACTTAAATAAGTAAAAAATGATAGCAACAACAACAAAAAACATAACAGAAACTCCATGTACAAAAATGCCTTTTTCGAAAAGCTGCCACCTCTGGGATGTCAATATTAAATCCAAGCTTTGATACAAATATAACATTCTGAAGTCCAACTCTACTATATATATATATATATATAATGGTAAAACCAAGTGAACTTGGATAACTGACACACCTGAAATAAAAATTTACATGATACAAACCTCTAAAAACCTTAACTTTGGCAAGCTGTAAAACTACAACTGGCTGTTCAGCATACCTAGAAGATAGAAATCGATTAAGTTCGTCAACATATTCACTAAATAAGGCACACCGAATCCTGTGACTGAAAACAACCAACAAAATCACCTATACTATTAGAAACATGACTATACAAACACACCGAAAACAAAAAAGAATCTCAATAAGAGGAAGAGGTAGAAATTAAAGAACGTTAACTCATTTCAGCAAGTTCCTTCACAGCCATCTTCATCTTCTTTCTATCTTTACCATATTCTTTCTTTTCCGACATAGAGACCAACAGACCCACCACATCTCAAATAAATATTAAAAAAAACTATTAGGAAATAATGACAACAAAGCAACATTCTACAAATCACAAAGAAACAAGACTGCAATCATTCCAAACAAAAAAAGTATGAGCAAATAGCACAACATACCAACTAAGAAATCGGAATCCTCTTTGGTTTCCAAAAGTTCATTGAATGGAGAGATTGTAAGAACAGATTTTGGAATAAAATTGCAGATAGCATCCCTAACAGTGGTCCTGAACTAGAAAATCAACTTAATTTGATGCCTAGTGGCCCTATAAGATCCTTGGTTTGGCACAACAGAGAAGAGCTTCATTACATATACTCGATCCTCGGAGAGAAGTTGTTTGAACATGTAAATCGTAGTCTTTCGAACAGTAGCTTGTATCTTGCACCCCAACCAATCAACATAAATTATACTAAAAATCTGATAAATGACAAATCAAATACAGAGAAAAACAAATTTAAATGACACAAAATTTCAGACCTCGATATAAAAAAGGCAAGGAGAAACACATCTAAATACAAAAAACAAACAGTAAAAATTTTTTAATAGATTTAGACAACTATAACTCACAGATTCATCAACCAAAATTATCTCCATGAAATTTGGGAGAAGTTGACCAGTGAAAGTTGGAACAGTCCAAAGCCTAATCACCCTAACTTTGAGGTTTCATACTTCCTTCTCAGGATTAATCTTATTAACCATATCCATAGCAGTTGTCATATTGAAATGCAATTAAAGGGATGAAAGAGGTAATATATTTTAGTAAATCAAACAGCAACTAAGAAACATATACAACAACAACATGAATGTGAAAAAAATCTGTCATGATCAATGGGTTCTGCCTTTATTAATAAACACAAATCAATTGAATAATTTGAATTTCGAAATCCATAAAACCCTTATTTTAGGAGAGAAAAGAAGAAGCAACATACATATTTGAATGATATTGGTGTTGATTGACATTAGATTGATTAGATATCCATCATAAGTTATTTGCGAGTTCCACTAAATATCCTATATATAGGATCTAAGCAAACAACAATTGATACACAGATAAGGTGTATAAATGGTAAGCTATATTAACCCTAAGTTATCTTCTATATAAATTGTAAGTTAATTGGAGAAGAGAGGATGTGATGAGAAGAGGATGAGAGAGAAGAGATAGATAACAAAGATAACATCAGGTAAAACCTAGAGAAAAGTGAGAACTAAAAATAAAAAAAAACCTATGCATAGATTTAGGAGTAGTATACTTAGATGATGACACCTTTTAGTATAGATATCATTATTTGATTAGGCTTCCTATATAATTATATTTTCAATGACAAATATATCATATTCCCAATGAAGTTACACACAAGATAATTATCTATCTATGTAATAAAATACCAAAAATAAAGTGGCCATCAATAAAAATAAAAAATTGAGCTAAAAAAAAAAGATATACATTTAAAAGGGTGAAATAAAAAATAGAGTTCAGTTAATAAAACAAACTCTATAAAAAAGTAATACAATAAGCCAAAGAAATGTGAAAAAACTATGAATCAACAAATAGGTTATGCCTTTATGTATAAACATATATAAATTAAGAGATTTGAATTTTGAAATACATAGAATTTTTACTTTCGGGTGAGGGGGGACGAAGTAAGTAACATGAAAATTTAAAAGATAATTAGTGACCTCAAATATCTAGACATCTAGCGAAAGATATTCACGGCCCCCAATAAGTAATCTTCTCTATAGATACTAAACTAAGAACAATAGATATAAATCTAGAGATATGTAGTAAATAGCCGCCCCTATTAGTAATATTTTCTATAGATCCTAAGCTAGTAGCAATACAGATGAGTAAGGAAGAGAATAAAAAGAGAGGAAAGTGGAAGTTAACAAAAACATGAGGTGACACTAAGGGAAATGCAAGAACCAGAATAAGAAAAAAGCCTATGCCTAGATCCAGGAATGATAAACTCATGCAATGAGCACACCTTTTAGTTTAGATATCATTATTTTAGTACGCTTCAAATATATTTAGATTTCCAATGAAAAAATATATTATATTTCTAATGAAAATACACACAAGTTAATTTTTTATCTAGTTAAATACACAAAAATAAATACGACATCAATAATTCTAAAAATAAAAGCTAAATCTAAATAACTCAATCAATTGTACCAAAAATTACAAAAAATAAATAACTAAATCTAAATAACATGCAAATTCAATTCAAGTGGTGTATAATAATACAAATAAGGATAAGTTTCTCACTAATTTTAAATCAAAAAAGAGAAAAACAGAATATGTAAGAGATACGAAAGGAGTAGATGGAAAGGCAAATATGAGATCCTTGATGGTTAGATTCAATAGAGAGAAAGTACATTGGATTGAATTTTATAGAAATTTTCACCTTTTACTATAGAAGCTTTGTAAAATTAAATGTCTAAAAATATATAATTTTAAGAGTTAAAACAAAAGAGTTAAGAGTTCCAGTGCGAAGCAAATGGTGAAAAAAAAAACAGAACAGCAACACTAATTATTTATTTAGTCAAAAACCGAAAAAGAAATAGGGCATCAATAATTCAAAGATGGAAAGCTAATTTAGCATCATAAATAAAAATAAAATAAATAACACCACCATACTAAAAATTCAATCAAAGCAAACTCTCACAAGATTTTATTTATCAAATAATAAAATAAAATTTAGAGATATGCAAAAGTCAAAAATTAAAAATTTGTTCCCACCTAAACAGAATAAAATTTTGGAAAAATAAAAAACTAAAAATTAATGAAACTCACCTCAACCTCCAGCAATTAATATTGAGGTAAAAATAATCAAAAAGTTTTTCACCTACTAATTAACATACGAAAAAACAAATCAAACAAAAAAAATTTATAATGATAATAGTGAATGAAATAATAAAAGATCACCTCATTTCTTATTAAAAAAATTATTTGGCAAGCTGTGATTAAACCAAGGAAAATTGAATCTATTTATAAACACATCAAAGTGGATAAATTAAATGAACCCAAAACCCTCACATAACTATTTCTGTGATATATTCATGGATTGGTAAGACAAAATTTTTTTTTTTTTACAAAACTCAAACAATATTGATCTTCCATGCTAATCAAGTTACTAATCATTGGATTTGAATATGAGACACAAATAGCTAGATTCAAATGAAAAACATTTAAGGCCTTAAAAGTTAGAATAGTTGGGGAAGAAACAAAAGAAACTAACCTCTTTATTACCACAGAAATAGCTTTTTACATCAAACTAAGACATAATATAAGCATGCAAGTGATATGAAAGGAGTAGATAGAAAGGCAAAAATGAGATTCTTGATGGTTAGATTCAATACAGAAAAAGTGCATTGAATTGAATTTTATAGAAATTTTCAACTTTTATCATAGAAGTTTTTTAAAATTAAATGTCTAAAAATATATTATTTTAAGAGTTAAAACAAAAGAGTTAAGTTCCAGTGCGAAGCAATGGTGAAAAAAAAAAGCAGAACAGCAACACTAATTATTTATTTAGTTAAAGACCGAAAAAGAAATAGGGCATCAATAATTCAAAGCTAATTTAGCATCATAAATAAAAATAAAATAAATAACACCACCATACCAAAAATTTAATCAAAGCAAACTCTCACAAGATTTTTTTTATCAAATAATAAAATAAAATTCAGAGATATGCAAAATTCAAAAATTAGAAATTTGCTCCCACCTAAATAGAATAAAATTTTGGAAAAAATAAAAAACTGAAAAATAATGAAACTCACCTCAATCTCCAACAATTAGTATTGAGGTAAAAATAATCAAAAACTTTTTCACCTACCAATTAACATACGAAAAAACAAACCAAACAAAAAAAAGTTTATAACGATAATAGTGAATGAAATAATAAAAGATCACGTCATTGTTTATTAAAAAATTATTAGGCAACTGAAATTCAAGGTAGTAATTTTTTTATTTGAAAGAATAATATGTTTTCATCTTTGGGTATGTATGCACAGTATAAGTAGTTAATTATTCATATTTAAGCTATAGAGACTAATTGAAAATTTGTTAAAGACAGTATAACAGAGCATTCCACTTTGCCCAGTCCACACGCCCAATCTAGTGCATCATGCAACATTTTCAGATCAACACCCTCCTTTCCAATGCAAAAAGTTTGGTTGCTGATATCATTTGCTAAGAGTGCATCTGATCCAGTCAAGTGTAAAATGTAATTAGGTGCACCATTTGTATTGAAGAGTCCCAATTGAGAAGAATCAGTTTTAAGATAAAAAAAAATATGCCATTCATAATAAAAAGATTAAAAACTGATATAGTATCAACAGTCAAAATAAAATAAACATCAACAGTCCAAACCATCATTGAGATCCTATCAAATCACCGTACTTACTAAAAGCACAAATACTTTCTTTCTTCTTCCTACAATTACCTTTTCTCCCACTTTTCCCAAATCAGATCAACACCCCAGCCATATTTCCATGTGAAACAAACATGTATATACAATCAAGCTAAGGCAACAAAGCGATTGCAAATTTTCATAAGAGATAAATAGAAATTAAAACCAAAAGAAGCAAAATTGTCTCAACACAACTCCTCATTCCAATGTATTATATTAACATAACAACCCATAAAAAAGCAAAAATTTTAGCATATAAAATATTAGAACCATTAAATATATATCAGAAACCAATCTTTAACTTCAAAAAAAGCCAAAAGCTTTTTCGCTTTCTACAATCAACCTGTTCTTCTCATTTCACTCGTTCTAAAATATGCATTATCTCAGAAAAAATATTATTAAACCACAAAAAAAAAGAACAAATTAAATATAATTTATATAAATATAAGCAAGAAGAAAAATTATTTAACTTAATTTTCTTGTAGATGTTTTGAACTCATTTCTGTTTTCCTAACAGCGATGCAATCTCATATCAGAATCCAGCTGGATACTCAATTAATCTCTTATATATTTTCATATACCAACAGATCACAATATACATAATAGTAATTAACATTTATTTGAAACAAAATCAAAGAAATCCTAAAAAATATGACGACAAAGCATCCGATATCTAACCTGTTCTGGTGAGCAAATCAGAGTGCAATAATGGGGAAGATTCACAGAAGCAACAGTTCATTACAATAAACTGAAATCGTGGTTGCGTGTTCTTGAAAAAATCAAACAAAAAGTAATCGGATCGTGGAATTCATGAATTGTTGTGATATGATGAAGGAAAAGGAACAAAAAGTAGACCTTTTGACTACGAAGAGGGATCCCTCGACGTCCTTACGGCTCTGCAAATGGTAATCGCAGAAAGAAGAGAGAGAAAGCGTTAGAGAAAGAGAGATAAAGAATGGAATCGATGAAAGGAAGGAGATTATAAAGGAACGAACCCATTGGTAGAGGTCGATGTTGAACTCGTAGAAGGTGATGTGTGCAGTGGTGATGAGGATTTCCTCGACGAAGGAATCGATGCACTGAAGAACAGTGATGTTGAGGAGCTTGGTGCTGTGCTGGTCGAGATTTGGGATGAGCTTCCCGTTCTGAGACATTATGGAACCACAAACACAAACCCTAGAATTTTGCGGGTTGGGTTTCGGCTTTCGATGTGTTTTGTGTGTGAGAGTAAGAATGGAAAAGGGGGCAGGGTTTAGGGTTTAGGGTTTGAAGCAGCCGGTTCTGTTGGCTTTTACTAGGAAGAAGGAGATCCATAGAGAGATTGATACACTGACACGATGAAGGAAGGAGGAGAGACAGAGAGTGAGAAACTTAGAAGGGAGAGAGAAGGAGCAGCGCAGAACCAGAGAGAATAAGCTTTACCTTTAGCAATCAACTTCTTCATGATTTTCTTTCAAATTAACGTGAGAGCGACACCTGGCTTAATGAGCCACGCCAATTATACAAGTAGTAGATATGTATAAGCCTTAGAACTGTCATAATCTCTGATTAACCTTTGCCTTACGCCTAGAGGTAAAGTTTAGGGTAATTGGAGTGTTACATACGCAAGATTTGAAGAATGATAGTGTAGCGTGTGCATGCATCTATCTGCTACATGAGAGTAATGGGTACAACCCAATTCTCGCGTCACGAACACTCCCGCATACACACGCTTATCAATTTTCTTAGAAAAAGTTGTTTTACTGCAGAAATCAACTTTTCATACCAAAGTTTAAACGCGCATAACTTTTTCGTGAAAAATTATTTTCTGTCCGTTCTCCACACGTTATCAACTCCACAGACCCAATTTTCATTTGAATCTAGTTTCACCAAATTTAGGAGTCCGAAAACCAAGTTATGACCCATTGAAGTTTGGTTAAAAATATGTTTTCACCAAAAATTGTCAAACCCTCTAGTTTTCAAAACTCTCAATCCAAAACCAAACCAATTTCACCAAAATCAATACCAATATTCCTACACATTATCACATGCTCTTCAATCACTTCACAATCATTTCAACACCTAACTTCTTCAATTCTTTCAAACATTTTCACACATAATTCCAACAATCCCAACAATTATTATCAATCATTATCACATCAGCAACTATCATTCACATAGCATCATATTAAAGTTCCATCATACAACTCATTTCACCCTCAATCAACACACACCCTCAATTCTCAATAAAATCTACAATTCACACAATTCAACCTATCTTATGGATAACTAGCCTAAGTTTCACACAACCTTATATACTATCTACAATAAACCAAAATCATACCTTGGCCGATTTCTCCCAAGCTCAAAGTACCACCAAATCCTTTACTTCACATGCCTCCAAGTGTCCAAATCAAACCAACAAGTTCAAGCCACCAAAGCTTTATTCCAAGCACTCAAATTCACCGATTTGACTTCAATTCTCATGTATACAATCTAATTTCATACAATTTTATCATATCAATACTATGGTTTACCAATTCAAAAATTCACAAAGGTTTAGTTGTTCCTTACCTTATCCACTGGTGATTGGGATAAAATCCAATAATCACCCAATGTTAGATTGCACCTAAATCACCAAAATAATAAAAACCTCTCAATATCTAAACAAAAAATGAGAAAATAAAAGGAATGGAAAATTGGACAAGAAATTCAGAGATCCTTACTACTTTGTTCGGATAGAATTGAAGAGCTCGTAAAGGGAATTGTGTTCACTTCACAAACCCCCCCATCAATATCAGTCTAACTCTCTCAATATGTTCACTCTTATTCCGAAGCCTAAAAACTAGCTATCAGACCTTAAACAAGATTTATAGAGGTTTGAAAAGTTAGGAAATGTTTGAAAACTTAAAAATACATCTTTGGCAAAATAGGGTGGTCATGCGTATGCATGCCACCCGCGTAGCGAGATTTGAAAGTTAACACATGCCGCGTACACGAGTCACTTGCACATACGCGAGCATGCTAGTCAGAAGAGGTTCCCTGCATCACGTGGCATTGCTGCGTATGCGAGATTTGAAGAATGACAGTGTCGCGTGTACATGCATCTGTCTGCTACGTGAGAGTAATGGGTACAGCCCAATTCTCGCGTCACGAACACTATCACGTGCACACGCTTATCAATTTTCTTAAAAAGCTGTTTTACTGCAGAAATCAACTTTTCATACCAATCTTTAAACGCACATAATTTTTTCGTGAAAAATTATTTTCCATCCGTTCTCCACATGTTATCAACTCCATAGACCCAATTTTCATTTGAATCTAATTTCACTAAATTTGGGAGTTCGAAAACCGAGTTATGACCCGTTGAAGTTTGGTTAAAAATAGGTTTTCACCAAAATTTTCCAAATCCTCTAGTTTTCAAATCTCTCAATCCAAAACCAAACCAATCACACCAAAATCAATACCAATACTCCTACACATTATCACAGCTCTTCAATCACTTCACAATCATTTCAACACCTAAGTTCTTCAATTCATTGAAACATTTTCGCGCATAATTCCAACAATCCCAACAATTATTATCAATCATTATCACATCAGCAACTATCATTCACATAGCATCATATTAAAGTTCCATCATACAGCTCATTTCACTCTCAATCAACATACATCCTCAAATCTCAATAAAATCAATAATTCACACAATTCAACCTATCTTATGAATAACTAGCCTAAGTTTTACACAACCTTATATACTATCTACAAGAAATCAAAATTATACCTTTCCCGATTTCTCCCAAGCTCAAAGTACCACCAAAACCTTTACTTCACATGCCTCCAAGTCTCCAAATCAAACCAACAAGTTCAAGCCACCAAAGCTTTATTCCAAGCACTCCAATTCACTGATTTGATTTCAATTCACATGTATACAATCTAATTTCATACAATTTTATCATATCAATACTATGGTTTACCAATTCAAAAATTCATAAAAGGTTTAGTTATTCCTTACCTTATCCATTGATGATTGGGATGAAATCCAACAATCACCCAATGTTAGATTGCACCTAAACCACCAAAATCATTAAAAACTCTCAATATCTAAACAAAAAATGAGAAAATAAAAGGAATGCAGAACTGGACAAGAAATTTGGAGATCCTTACTATTTTGTTTGGATAGAATTGAAGAGCTCTTCAAGATAATTGCGTGGCCACAAACGGTACAGCGATCGGAGCTCCGAATTGAAAGTTATGAGCAATTGAAATTTGGGGTGAATAGTGGTTAGATTTTGATCCTTCTCTTCCTCTCCTCAATGTGTTTCACTATGAACGAAGGGAAGGATGGCTGATGGAGGCTTATATAGGTTGGGCCTTGGGCCCAATATGGACCCGGTTTAACCGGTTTAGTCTATTGGTCTAATTTAGAGCAAAAATTTTTAAAATTAGTGTTTTAATTCGTATTTTAAATATTTTTACTTCTTCAAATTATAAAATTTAATTTTTTAATTTTCTTGGCTCATAATTAATTTATCAGTTAATTATTTACTAATGAACTGGGGTTTGATGCCATTCTCTACTACAGGTGCTGCTCCCATTGCAACTATGAGTTGTCTGAAGCTACGCCATCACCCAAATCATCTGCCGTAACAGGCAAATCAACCGCAAATGATAGGAATGAAACAAAAGGAGTCACCGATTGCTCAGTAGGAATGGTAGCGTAACTCCCTTCTATGACGCCAGTTGGCGGATTCGGAACGGATCTACCAGAACTACCCTCTACATCAACCATTCTGGCAAACAACTCCATAGCGCCCAAGTCAAAAAATCTTGCTTGACTGTGGAATATAACTCGCATGTCGCCATTGCCAACCATCTTATACTTCCAAACTTAACATAACATTGCCTCAGTGATATAGGAATACGAAAAAATAATTGCTTCACACGTTTTTTGCCACACTTTTCTGCCTTCTATAATATACTACTATGTAATTTTATCAAAGTCGTTGACGGATTTACAAACACACCTATTTGCTTTTTACTAGAAAACACAACACCTTCACTTGTATTTTCATTAATCTTCTTTGATGATGAACTAACAAAAATATACTCTCAGTCATCTCTCTCTAAACTCACAAAACTTCAAGTGTGATTTGTTTACGTCACACTCATTTATTTATAGAGTTTTTATCATCATAAATTGTTCTAGACTCTTTAGGATTACCATGTTGCATGTGAATTGTGGCAGGTCTATTAGGTTTAGCAAATATAACGTAAATCGTGCCAGAGTTGTTAGGGTTTCAGATGATCTTAGTAAATCTTTGTGCTGAGCTCAAAATCACGTAAATTTTAACAGAGTGGCATGATTTATAGTCAACTTGTAACTATGGACATCTTAGCATGATTTATGGTAGTTTCGAATTTAGTAATACATGCATAAATCGTCTTAAGGCGTCATATTTAACATATTTTATAATTTTTATCATTCTAGGATGATTTATATAATATTAAAAAAGATGATTTATATAATATTAAAAAAATACGTTTAAAAATTTGTTCTAAGAAAATCAACTAAAATTGGATTCTGATCTATTTCATTTATTTAAATAAAAAAGCCTTTAAAGTGTGTGCAAGGATCTTGTTAAATAATTATTCTAATTAAGGGATTTCTTCAATGAAATAATTAAGTTTATATACATGGTTACATGGAAGCGTAAGTTAAGAAGTAATAATTAAGCCATCCTATAATAAATTAACATTATAAAAGTCATATTCTTTAACTCAACCCTTAAATGATAAAGAATCCTGTCCTATTTATATTGAAATCATATACAAAGCACGTCCAATTTTATGATAATTGTTTCAACCAAATCCGCTCTATAATTGTCCGATTTCATATATCTTCTCCAATAATGACCAATTAACTATAGGTTAAATGAAAAGAAATAAAATGAATAAAACAAGTTGATTGATGATTATAACTAAATTAATGTTTGGGGATAATATATGAAAATCTATAAAATATTTATTTTTTTTCTTTTTATTTTTTAAACAGAAAACATACCATCATTAATACCATAAAAATTTTACAAAGTCACAATTAAGTCCAAAATTTAAAATATTTTCGATATTAAACTTGTCTTTAAAATATCAAAAATAAATTTAATAATATATAAATATATATTAACTTATTTTTTTGTAATTAATTTTTTGTGTGCATATTTTTCATATCAATTAAATCTTAGTATTAATTCACCACTTAAGATTAGCGTAACGCCGTAACCCATAGAAAAACATACAAAGTTTATTAATTACTATAAAAGTATATATCAATAGTGGGATCTAAATTATTAGGCATAAGACAAGCGTATAGTGTCACAATTGAACTAAATTTTTATAGCGGTTTTTGAAACTTATAATTTTTGTCGTTTTAGTCTTTTATATTTAAAGTTTATTAAATTGATTTTCGAGATTTAATTTTAGGTATTATATTGGTTTGTGAATCTTTTTTAGCATGAGTTAACGAATAAAATGTTAAGTTAATTCTGATTTGTCATGTTAGATACATAGATAATAGCGTTTTTTTTTTATTTTAGTTCTTAAATAAAATAAAAATAAGGCCGTTTTAAATAATGAAGTGAAATATAATGATTACACATTATATAAACTCTTCTTTCAATTCTCCTCTTGTTTTTGTCTTATTTCAATACTTTTTTGTCTTATTTAAGTGCTAAAATAAAATAACATTATTTAATTATGTGTTCAATGTGATAAGTCAATATCAGTTCAGCACTTAAATTGCTGATTTAGTATTAAAAAGAGTTCAAAAATTAATATGGTGTGAAAACTGAATTTTGAGAATTAATATAAATAATTTTAAATTAAAAAAATTAAAATCAAAAAACTATGAATTTGAAGAACCAGTTAAGAAATTTAGTCGTCAAAATTGATATTTATTAAAAAAAAAAACAAATGTATCAGATATTAGAAATATCAAGTTTATGGAAGTTGAAATTGATATATAGAAAAGGACAATACAAAGGAGTTGGAATTGGTATATAAGAAGGGAGAAATATATATATAATCAATGTGTGAAAAATTTTCCCTGAATTTATAACCATCATGTTATTACTACCAAATAAATTAAATTAAATTAATGTGATATAATTGATTTGGTTTAAAACATTTAGATAAATTGTAAAATACTACAAAGACACCTCGTCAATTTTATCATTACATGACAAATTTGATTTAATTATATATAATAGATTATAGATATTAATAAGGTGAAATGTCTTTTTTGATTGGAAGTTGCGACATTGTATGCAACTAAATGATGAAGGGAAAAATATCTCGATTAATAAAAGACTTAAAGTTAAAGTAGGTCTTTCAAGCTAATGCTAGATTTTCTTTATAACTAACTGTGTGATGTGAAATGTACAGAGTCTCTAGTTGCTTGGAATGATTTGATTTGACATTAAAATAAAGTTGAACCACTAAAGAGGTTGCCAATTATATGTGCTGGTTCCAATAAAATGCTAGTATTAGATATTGTGTCCTTGTCATGCGAATATAAAACATAGTATAATTATGAACATGTAGACGAGACCAATTCATTGTAGAATACGAAACAGTTGATGCAATCAAAGGCACTGTGTACAGTGTATTACTTGATGCTCCCATACACTACTTTAATTTAATGGATACTCCTATAAACCTAGATTTACTTATTTATTTATCTTTTATCTGATTAAGTTATTAGTATCTAAATTCTATTATCAGAAATTCGAATAATTCATTTAACGTGGACTTTCCGAAGTTTATATATATATATACACGTTTGGGTTAGCAGTTTCCATTGGAATTCTTAGTTTTATTTATATTTGTTTAATTTTTAAAAAAGTAAGTTATTATACCATCCCAATTTCAAAATTCTTTTAATAAAACGTTGAAAACTACAACGATAAGAAATTGGTATGCCATTGCAATAAAGTAATAATGTTTTATTATTTTCTAGATGCAACCTTTATTTTATTTAAACATATTCTTTGAATATAATATGCAATTGTCACCACCTTTTGTCTTGAACGTTTATGTTCGAAAAAAATAGTCTCACTTCGACTCTTGTCGTTTCCCTCCTTTTTTTAAAAGAAAATCAAAGATATTTTCTTTGGTCAACCTCCATATTTATCTCAAAGCTTGAATATTTTCAACCTCAGATATTTTTATTATCACCAAAATTTTGGTCATTGTAAGCTTGAAAATCTTGTATTCTTGTTTTATTATTATTATTATTATTATTATTATTATTATTATTATTATTATTAGGTCTGAACTGAAATTCTTTTATATATATATATATATATATATATATATATATATATATATATATATATATATATCATATTACAACAAATAACATATATATTTTTCTTTTGAGCAAGTTCCCAGCAGCCTCAATGCATGTTTTAGTTGGATCCGATGCCTTTCTTTCCAAGGCAAATTATGTTGATTAAGCCCGAATTATTAAAAGAAAATAGTAATGGGTCATGAAAACCAAAATCAAAATATTTTGAAAGATTATCTAGTTGATGATGGGTTATTACTGGGCTTAGGCTATATCTATTGTTGACTTCTAGTAAAGTCAAAGATGTTAAGTGTCTCAGACCAAAGCATATTATAAATTTAAACAGTTCGACCTAAAGAGAAAAAAAAAATGAACAAGCTAGCGCAAATAATAATCCATTAATGGAAACGAAATTCTAGGCTTTGTTGAAGGATCAAAACCCATGTATTGGCAGTCACCAAAAAAAAAAAAAACCATGTATTGGCTATCTGTCCTTTCCACCACGGCAAGCCCATATAAACAATAAAAGAGAAAATCATCTTGAGAAATGAAAAAGAAAAATTGATAAGGATTTGTTTCCTTTGTAAAAATATTTTCTTGAATGTTAAAAAATCGATTTGGCTAAGTATTCTGAAGGCATAAAAGAATAAATAAAAAAAATTGATTTTTCTCATGCATTGAATTATAAAAAAAAAAACTTAAAAACTTAATTTTTACTTGTATTTTCTAGAAAACGTTTTTTGTCTGTAATGTTTAGCATTTTAAGATATGTTATAGTAAAATCTTTAAAAAGTTTTGTAGAAGGAACAGTAATAATAAAATGACTGTTGACATCTTAAATTAGACATAAAGCATAATTTCTTGTTAAGACAAAGGACATATATTGGAAGCTTATATAAGAGAAATCCCTTATATCCTCCCGTTTTTTTTTAGATTTATATAAAGGAAGTGTTTTTGGTAAAGAATAGAATCGAGTGCAGATGAAATTTTTTCATTAAATTTATAAAAAATATTGGCATTGATAACTCACTAACTAGTCTTTTATTATAGTTTATGAATTTATTTGGTTATAATTGAATAAAAATATCTAAATTAATCTATTATTATTAATTAATATTGTTAGATAAAATAAAGAATGATATTTAAGTAAATTTTATATTATATTGAAGGTAAAATCATTCAAAGAGGCTCAAATTAAACATGTAGAAATTAAAATGTCAGCTCGTAGATATACTTGATTTTGATTAGAAAGAGAAGAAAACATGCAGAAGGTGGCCCAAATATGAAATCTAAAGTTTTTTGGATAAGGGAAAGGGTAACTTGACCCATATGGAGGAGGATGATGAATCTTTCTCTGCTCCAATTTTTTCTTCTAAAATTCGAAGACCAGATTAATAAAAGGCGGGCTTATATCAAACAAGAAAAAAGAAGAAGCTTTAAAAGGAGATCTCAAACTAATAGCAATTGAAATTCAAAGGAGGTTAAGTTGGTAGAAAATAATCCATAATATTACTGACATTCGATAGTAGAAACTTTTTTTTCTCTTCGTACAACACTATTGCATCAGTTCAGGATGATACTCTCCATAGCAATGAAAGGTGGGTATGTCCGTGGTGGACACTCAAAATTCAATGAATTAAAACAGAAACAAACGATGAAGCTTAAGAGGATAGGAAGACAAATGATGGAGCTTAAGAGCATAGGAAGACAAGGGAAGAAAGTAAGAAGGGCCGGAGAAGAGAAGGGATTCACTGGAAGTCTGTCTCTAGTAGCACGACAGGAAGACTGGACGCTAGAGGAGACAGAGAGACAAGTAGTCTCGGCACCGGCAATCCGAAACTTTAGTGAAGCAGTTAAGGGAGGTTTAAAGCCGGTTAAGAAATTGAAAATGGAGGATGATGATTTTTTCTCAATCGAAGAAGAAGGGGATAGCTCGTAGGAGGAGGAAGAGGAAGAGAAACCTGAAAAAGGTCACAACCGAAGAACACCGGAGAAGAACCAGTAGCCAGATATCAGGGTGGAAAAAGTGGATGAAATTGTTAACTTTGTCCTCAATGAAGCTGCATTGAAGGCATTTAAGATACCCTTGGTGAGATACTTTAATCATTAAATTACTAGGGAGAAAAATCTCATTACCGGTTCTCAATAGAAGATTGGAAACAATGTGGGGAAAGAAATGATGCATTGAGATTATTGACATAGATAATAATTTTTTATTGTCAAGTTTTATTCACGAGAAGATTTAGACTTTGTGCTAACAGGAGGTCCTTGGAGAATTTTTTATCACTATCTAGCCATTAGTCCATGGAAACCAAACTTCAACCCAGTTGAAGCCGCAGTAGATACTATTGCAGCATGGGTGCAACTACCCGATCTGGCGATTGAATATTATGATGAAGAAATGCTCAAGAAGATTGAAAATGTGATTGGTCAGATTATGAAAGTGGACGTGAATACAGCAGATAAAAGAAGGAAAAAATTTGTGAGACTATGTGTGCAACTGGATCTCACGGCTCCTCTAGTGGTGCAATACTCAATTAATGGAGTGAAGTATGAAGTGGAATATGAAAGGTTATACAACATCTGCTTTTCCTGTGATATGGTGGAACATGAGAAAAATAATTAACCCAAAAAACCCATAGCAGAAGTAACCTATAAAGGTCTACAGCAAGTGGCCATGGAGGAGGGGATAAGAGCAGAAAAGACAGAAAGTGGAAACGATGGACATGACAAGGGCAATGCTGAAATTGGCACACAAAAAAAGGTAAAAATATAATAGGAGAAGGAAGCAATGCTTATGGACCCTGGATGATGGTCCAACGAACAACACGTGACAAGAGGATAGCAAAACAAAATATTGATGTAGATAGTGGAGGCAAGGGTGAAACGAGTAGCAAGATCGTGAATGGAGAAAATGGTACGATTGATACGAGGTATCATATTTTAGGAAATATGGAGGGGACCAGCTCTGATGAACACAACCCGGATCATCCTAATTATGTGGGTGAAGAGAATGTCTCCCACAAGAAAAAGAATGATAGTACTGAGAAAACAGAAAATACTAAGGAGCAAAACCAAACCAGTTCCTTAACCAGAAAAAAATTCAAGCCAACAAAAATTCCAGAGATATCCCATCTTCTATTCACAGACGACTTATTGGTTTTTGTGAAAGTGGGGATGGAGCAAATACAAAACATCCAGTAATGCCTCAGCCATCTTTGCATTCAATCAGGTTTGAAAATTAGTGTGGGGAAAACATCCATAGTCTTTTTACAACACAAGGAGAGAGAAAAGAAATCAGATTACTTGCATATGGCAATACTAAGAAAAAGCCAATCTGAAAAGGTATTTGGGAGCCATGATCAGTAACCATAGAAAAGATAAAGACCACTTCAAGAATGTGCTAGAGAAAGTTTAAAGAAAATTCAAAGGTTGAAAAGCCAACTGTCTATCTCTTGTGGGGAGGATAACCCTGGCCAAATCGATCATCAACCCAATAGCGAATTTTGAAATGCAACACTCTCGCCTACCAAAGAGTATATGCAATCAGCTTGAAAGGATGCAAAGAGGTTTCATATGGGGTGAATTGCAACAGCAAAAGCGAATTCATCACATTAGTTGGAACACCTTATGTCTCCCAAAGATCGAAGGGGGGTTGGGATTAGATATATGCAGAAGGTCACTGATGCGTTCTTAATGAAACTCTTATGGAAACTGATCACTGACATGAATTCTTTGGTTGCCAAAGTCTTCTCCCATAGGTACATTCGTGACAAGAATATTATAGGGACTTTGTGCAGTAAACAGGCAGATTCACCCTTGTGGAAAGAACTTGTAAAGCTCTGGCCTTTACTAATAGAGAACTGTAGCTGCAACATAGGTGATGGGATGAGAACCCTGTTATGGCTTAATAGATGGGTGCAAGATGAAGAATGCTTGATCACAAAAAATCTTCTGCATATCGAAGACATTGATATCAAGGCAAAAGTGGCAAATTTGACAGATGATAGTGGAGGATGGAACTTCCATGAATTGAGAAGGGTGCTCCCGCAAGCAATCTTGGAGAAGATTCAAACTATAATCCCACCAAAACAAAGGATGGATGACACCATCAAGTGGAATGATAAACCACTATTTTATGGTTTATAATGTGTTTAATTGTGTGGTTTTATCATGGTCTTTACCCACTTATTCATATAATTAGCATGCATTTATATTTCCTTCCTAAAATTATTACATGATTGAAAACATGCTTCTTTGGTCTTAATTTAGCTAATCTTAATCCTCTCTTATTACCATTCGATGTCTTGATCTGTGTGTTAAGTATTTCAGGCTTTATAGGGCATGAATGAGTGAGAGATTGGGAAGGAAACTTGCAAAAATGGAAGGAACACAAGAAGTTGAGGAGATAACCAGTGAGAAGTGACGCGTACGCGTCAGCGACGCGACCGCGCGGAAGAAAGGAATCCGCAGTGACGCGGCCGCATGGCTCATGCGACCGCGCGGATTGGAAAAGCACAAGTGACGCGGAAGCGTGGACGACGCGAACGCGTGGCAGGGAAAAAACGCAAATGACGCGTCCGCATGGATGACGCGATCGCGTGACGTGCGCGATCTGCAGAATTACAGAAGTCACTGGCAGAGATTCTAGGCCGCATTTCAACCCAGTTTTCGGCCCAGAAACACAGATTAAAATCAGGGAACTTGCAGAGACTCAGGAGGCTCTCATAATTCACTTTTTATTTTTTTAAATGTAGTTTTTAGAGAGAGAGGTTCTCTCCTCTCTCTTAGGATTAGGATTAGGATTCCTCTTAAAGGATTTAGGATTTATTATTATTCCAACTTACAATTTTCTTCTGAATTCCAGGTTTAATATTCCCTTTACTTATTTTCCCAATTTAATTTATGAACACTTTTATATTGAATTTGAATTTATGTTTAAACGTAGTTTGATTGCTTTATTTACATGAATGCTTTTAATTTAATTTAGATATTTTTCCTTTTGGCTTTGGTTGATTAATTGGTGACTCTTGAGTTATCAAACACATTGTTGATTGAAAATTGGAATTCTTCAAGAATTGATTCGAGATCCAATAACTCTAACTTTTCCCAAGGAAAGACTGGGACTTGAGGATTCGAATTAATTCATCCACTTGACTTACCTTCATAGTTAGAGGTTAATAAAGTGGGAGAAAAATCCAATTCTCATCACAATTGATAAGGATAACTAGGATAGGACTTCCAGTTCTTATACCTTGCCAAGAGATTTTATTATTGTTAATTTATTTTACTTGTCATTTAAATATGCTTGTGCCCATTGCCCAAACTCCAAAACCCCAATTTACAAACTCATAACCAATAATAAGAGCATACCTCCCTGCAATTCCTTGAGAAGACGACCCGAGGTTTAAATACTCGGTTATCAATTTTAAAGGGGTTTGTTACTTGTGACAACCAAAACTTTTGTACGAAGGGATTTCTGTTAGTTTAGAAGCTATATCTACAACACGAATATTTTTATAAATTCTTTACTAGCAAAAATTCTAACGTCAAAATGGCGCCGTTGCCGGGGAATTGCAAACGTGTGCCTTATTATTGGTTATTGTAAATATTTTTCAAAATTTTTTTTTCTTTTTTTGTTAGTTTTTGTTTTTATTATCTCTCACTACTATGAACTCTCACACCTTTGGCTATGAGTCTGGTTATAATTATGTTGCAGGAAGAGGAGATTATAATGATAACATGCACCATGGTTGGAATAATCAAAGATGGGAGGAGCCACAAGGATTTGATCAACCCTCATGGCAACGACCACCTCCAATGGACTATCAACAACCATTCTGTGATGCATATCAAGGCAATGGCTCTGGTGAGCACTCTTTGGACTACCAACAAGACCCACCATATGCCTATGAACCCCCTCCTCCTTAATATAATTTTGAACCACCATACTCACAAGCCCCTTTTCACCATTCACTTCCATATGACCCTAACCCTCATCCACCATACCAACCACCTTATGAGCCAAATGAACCATACACAGAACCACCACCTTTCCAACACAACTACCCTCATGAACCACCACATCAATATTCACCATCTCCATATCATTATCAAGATGAACTACCTTCCTATTATGAACCCTCTCTCCCAACCAATGAATCCTCATATCCACCCCAACCTCTAATGGATGACAGACCTCATGTTATTCTTCAAAGGCAAGAAAGGATGAATAAGAGTGTGCAAAATTTTGCGGCCGCTTTAGGCAAGTTAGTAAATCTAATAGCTTCCCAATATCTGAGCACTCAAAGTACTCCCATGGCTGCATGTGGAGAATCAAAAGAAGAGCAAAGCATGAAGGAGACACTAGAAACTTCGGTAGACAATGAGGAACATGGCTTTGTATTGGAACAAGTGGAGAAAACCATAATAGTTACAGAGGAAGAAATGATTGAAGATTTAGGAGATGCAGAACCTCCATGGGAAAGTCCAGTCATAGAACCCCTTTCCAAGACGTTTGAAATTGATGCTGAGGAGGGTGTACAACCTCCAAGGCATATCACAGTTGAAGACTTGGAAGAGGTTGATCAAGAGATGGAGATTCAAGAAGAAGAAGCACAACCTCCCATGCTCTTGGAGAGCAATGAAGAGGAGATTGAATTGGAAGAAAGTTACCAAGAGGAAGAGGTTGAAATTGAAGAAACTTGCAAAGAGGTGGTAATTATCAGAAAAGAGCACAAGGGAGTGGAGCTTGCAATTTCATTAAAAATACCTCCCCCTAAGTTGCCATCATCCTTCACAACATTCAAGTGGGTAAAATTCATATCCCTTAGCTTTCTAATTCCACTTGAATATGGGCTACTGGAGACGGATGGTCAACTTAGAGCTCTTTGTGGCATTAAGAGTAAGAGGAAGATGGCCAGTGGTAAGAATTGTCAAGCAAGGTTCAACATGGTTGTATGCTCAAAGTTTAAATGCAAAGGTTGGTATAAAGCTCGACTGAATGGGTCTAGGAAGTTTTTTGGCTGCTTCAGTGAGAATTCAGACTACTTACCACCCGGATGGAACAATATTGCTCAACAAGAAAACGGGTGTAAAAGTAAGGCTTGGGATCATGGATCCTATGCTGACATTCGTCATCCGGGGGGCCTGAAAATTTGTTTGAAGCTGCTCAGAAGCTTTACATGCCTAGTTTGGGACCACGGAGGCTATTGGCATTCCAAGCATTGGTGGAGATTTCTGGATGAATTTAAACATAAGCCGCTATAACAGGAAGCTCAACCAATGTCCAACTTAAGGACTTTAACTAAAAGTGTTAGGTGGGAGATAACCCACCATGGTATGATCGTTTCTTTTTCATTTTTATCTAGTTTTATTTGTTTTCGAGTTTTATTTTATTTTATTCTATTGAACCTGGAAGTTTGCATAACATTCATATTAGAATTGCATTCTGCATACTGCATTATTAAAAAAAAGGGAAAACACGCAAGCAACGCGGCAGCGTCGCTAACGCGTCCGCGTCACTAGTGCGTTGGGAAGAAAAGAATTGAACAGAGAGTCACGCGAAAGCGTGGCTGGAGGCACGCCTTTAGCATAATTTGACCCCACGCGACCGCGTTGCTCACGCGACCGCGTCATGTGGAACTTTGGCCTCCCACGCGACCGCGTCACCCACGCGGCCGCGTGCCATAAATATCGACGTGAAAAAGGTGCATGGCCGAAAGTTGTGCTTGAATTGAGCTGGACTCGTGCTAGAAGCCTAAGCCATCCCACGCGAACGCGTGCCTTACGCGGCTGCGTTGTCTTTCAAAAATGGCCACCCACGCGATCGCGTCACCCACGCGACCGCGTCACCCAGATTTTTGGCACAATGCAATTCAAACAGAGAGTTGTGCGAATGTGAGGCTGCACTCGCGCCACTAGCACAAATCAAGTGACGCGATCGCGTGACCCACGCGTCCGCGTCACCTTACCTTATTGCGCATCACGCGGCCGCGTCACCCACGCGTCCGCGTCGCCAGCGTCGCACACCTTAACCTCATATGCCAAAATATTTTATCTTTTCTTCCCCAATCCTAATTTTTTCTCCCTCCTTTCTTACTTACTTCTTCTTCCCTTCTTCCCCTTCTCATTTCTCTTATCTTTCATTTTCTTTTACTTAATTGCATACTTTCATTCATTGCATTATTTTCATTGGTGTTGGAATTTTATTTGGGTCATTGTTTTTTTTCTATATTTTTGTGGATTATTTGACAATTATATATTACTTTTTAAAGGGATGCTTGCATGTTCAATTTAATACTTTCAAATAGCTTATTTACCATGCATGCTATGTGCTTGTGAAAACGCCCGTATGGCATTGTGCACTATTTTTAAGATTTCTTTTAGTCTTCGACTATAAATGCTTGCTTTTCACAAAACCCTTTTTATATTTTATTAATTAAATATAATTGTTAATACAAACGTTATTGTTAGTTTCTTACGACTAACAATACATTAAAGCTTTTGATGCTTGATCTATGCTACTCATGCCCTTGCCGACATGCTAATAAACATCTTGCATCCAATACTCCCCATGCCTTGCTATATTTCCATTGATGAACTGATCACATGGAATTGCGACCATGTCTTCCATTCACTATTTTCCTTACTTGGCATGATATTCACTCGTACCGCCCTCCTCTTTGCTCTACACCTTTGACTTCATATCCCTTTCTCCTCTCCCTTTTTCAGGCTGGCCACCAGAATGGGTAAAGAGAAAGCTTCTACAACGAGCAACAGCTGAGGATCCACAACACCCACCCACCTATACATCTCAGCATGCACCGAGGACAGTGCAATCTTTAAGTGTGGGTAGGTCGATACCGATCTCCACGGGTCAGTTAGCCCCTTCTTAACACCAATTTTTGTTTTTCATTGTTGCATTTGCATGTTTGGTTGCATGTTTGTTTTTTGTGCATATTTTACCACTTGGTTAAAGTAATATTTTCTTTTTCAAGAAATTTTTATAGTATTTCACTAATTTGAATAAAACTTTTTGAAAAAACTTGTTTGAAGAAATATTATTTTGGAACATAGTTTAGAGCTCGAACATACAAAACCAATGGGATTTTGAGCCTATTTGATTGGTTTCATTTTATCAACCAATATTTTATTTTTGGTGTGTGTTTTTCTCTCTAAAAATTGTGGTCTTTGTCTTGCTTAATTCTATATTTCCATTATTTGATGTATGCATGCACTTATATGATTGAGGCCTTGTTTCACTGAGCTTACATACCCTTATGGCCTTACCTTTTATTATCCTTTGCAAACCCATGTTGAGCCTATTTTACCCCTTGTTCTTTACTTTAGCTCATCACTAACTCTAAGCGAAAAACAATAATGTCCCTAATTTGAATCCTTGATTAGCTTAGACTAGTGAGAATGCTCATGAATTAAGTGTGGGGAAAAGTGGGTTTGGTAACGTTTGGTTTGGGAATTGAGTATGTTAGACTTTGTGTGAAAATATGAAAAATGTTAAGAACATGTTTATGCATTCAAAACCTTAATCATATGCATTGAGAAGAATAAAAAAAAAGCAAGTAATAAAAGGGGACAAAATGCCCCAAAATAAATAAGTGAAATCAATGCATATGAGCTGTATTCAAAACTTAGAATGCATAAATATGTAGTAAACACAGTTGATGGAAAGTTAGATTTTTTATTTTAATTAAATGGATTGTCTTGAGTTAGGTGGAAATTTTATGTTAATTAAGGATTCAGATTTTAGTCCACTTGGCCAAATACAATCCTACCTTGACCCTAACCCCATTACAACCCTTAAAAGACCTCTTGATTTGTGTATTGGTGCATTGAATTTTTGTTGATTTTTAGATGAAGAGCAAGCTATAGAAAGTAAGATTAGTAGAGAATTGAGAGAATTGACCCTAGACACTTGAGAGTTAGAGTGATATACACTACCATAAGGGTTCAACGCTTAATTCTATGTTCCCTGCTTTCATTAAGCTATTTTCTTCTTGCAAGTTATTTATATTGTATTTTGCGATTTGAATTAGTGAAATCCAGTTCATATTTATTCTTGAAAGATTTATTTACTTTTTCACCAAGTAGGTAGAATCATTTTAGCATGTAGTTGCATTCACATTCATAGGTTGCATTGCATGAGTCTTGCCTTTCCCTACTCATTTATTTGGTCTCCCTGAGTTTAGCATGAGGACATGCTAATATTTAAGTGTGGGGAGGTTGATAAACCACTATTTTATGGTTTATAATGTGTTTAATTGTGTGGTTTTATCATGGTCTTTACCCACTTATTCATAAAATTAGCATGCATTTATATTTCCTTCCTAAAATTATTACATGATTGAAAACATGCTTCTTTGGTCTTAATTTAGCTAATCTTAATCCTCTCTTATTACCATTCGATGCCTTGATCTGTGTGTTAAGTATTTCAGGATTTATGGGGCATGAATGAGTGAGAGATTGGGAAGGAAGCTTGCAAAAATGGAAGGAACACAAGAAGTTGAGGAGATGACCAGCGAGAAGTGACGCGTACGCGTCAGTGACGCAACCGCGCGGAAGAAAGGAATCCGCAGCGACGCGGCCGCATGGCTCATGCGACTGCATGGATTGGAAAAGCACAACTGACGCGGAAGCGTGGACGACGCGAACACGTGGCAGGAAAAAAACGCGAATGACGTGTCTGCATGGATGACGCGATCGCGTGACGTGCGTGATCTGCAGAATTACAAAAGTCGCTGGTAGAGATTCTGGGCCGCATTTCAACCCAGTTTTTGGCCAGAAACACAGATTAAAGTCAGGGAACTTGCAGAGACTTAGGAGGCTCTCATAATTCACTTTTTATTATTTTAAATGTAGTTTTTAGAGTGAGAGGTTCTCTCTTCTCTCTTAGGATTAGGATTAGGATTCTTCTTAAAGGATTTAGGATTTATTATTATTCCAACTTACAATTTTCTTCTGAATTCCAGGTTTAATACTCCCTTTACTTATTTTCCCAATTTAATTTATGAACTCTTTTATATTGAATTTGAATTTATGTTTAAACGTAGTTTGATTGCTTTATTTACATGAATGCTTTTAATTTAATTTAGATATTTTTGCTTTTGGCTTTGGTTGATTAATTGGTGACTCTTGAGTTATCAAACTCATTGTTGATTGAAAATTGAAATTCTTCAAGAATTGATTCGAGATCCAATAACTCTAACTTTTCCCAAGGAAAGGCTTGGACTTGAGGATTTGAATTAATTCATCCACTTGACTTACCTTCATAGTTAGAGGTTAACAAAGTGGGAGAAAAATCCAATTCTCATCACAATTGATAAGGATAACTAGGATATGACTTCCAGTTCTTATACCTTGCCAAGAGATTTTATTATTGTTAATTTATTTTACTTGTCATTTAAATATGCTTGTGCCCATTGCCCAAACTCCAAAACCCCAATTTACAAACTCATAACCAATAATAAGAGCATACCTCCCTGCAATTCCTTGAGAAGACGATCCAAGGTTTAAATACTCGGTTATCAATTTTAAAGGGGTTTGTTACTTGTGACAACCAAAACTTTTGTACGAAGGGATTTCTGTTAGTTTAGAAGCTATATCTACAACGCGAATATTTTTATAAATTCTTTACTAGCAAAAATTCTAACGTCATGGAATCATAACTCAAATGGTGAAGTTACGGTTTTGTTAGTATACAAACTGCTAATAAGAAATAATTATCAGGAAGACCTACCAATGTGGAAACATATTTAGAAATGGAAAGAAATGGAGAGAATTAAAGTCCTAATATGGAGGCTAGCCCATGGAAGAATCCTAACGGCGGGAAGATAAGTAAAAATTATGGGAGCAAACCCAATCTGCCATCACTGCCCTAATCATCCAAGACCGTGTTTCATGCCTTTTGAGATTGCCCACAAACAGCAAAAATTTGAGTCAACTGATACAACCAACTGCAATAGCCATCTTCTTCGGTATCAATCTAACAAATTGGTTAAATCTAAATTTGAAAAATAGTTTTGGAATAGCATCTGAGTACTCTTGGAAGGATAAATTTTTTGTGACTTGTTGGTGGATGTGAAAATGGAGAAACCAAGAAGTGCATTCCCCCTCCCCCTTTCAAAAGACCCTAGAATGCAGTCAAAGTAATAAAATCTAATATTAACAACTATAAAGAAGAACTGTTAAAGAAAAAAGACGAAAGAATCAATAACCCCTCAAATAAGAAGCAAGCAATTTAGTACCCACCTCCCAAGGATGGGTGAAACTGAACACAGATGGTGTCTATAGGAAAAAAACAAAGGAAGTAGAGAGTGGTGGCTTACTAAAAACATAGAAAGGGTAGTGGATAGGAGGTTTCACGGCAAGATTAGAAAATTGTCAAGTTATGCAGGCGAAACTGTGGAGTGTTTTCCATGGACTGAGGATGGCATGGGACCTGGGTAAGAGGAGAGTAGTTGTAGAAGTTGATTTAATAGAAGTGTATGAGGAGATAAATATCCAGCATAATACACAACGTTTTAGTCCCCTCCTAAGAGAAATTGAGGAGTTTCAAAGAAGACCCTAGGAGCTCATCTTTCAACACACCCTGAGAGAAGGGAACATTTGCGCTGATTGGCTTGCAAAAGAAAGTTTCAAAAGGCACAATGGATTCAGCTTTATTGATAATATGTCCAAAGAAATGAAATCTCTATATGTAAATGATAAAAAAGAGATAATCACTCTAGTCAGTTAGCTTTTGTTTTTTTCTTTGAGATTTGGTCCCGATGGTTCACCAAAAAAAAATCAAAGGAAGTCAAAATTAGGTTGGAATAAAGAACAAAAGGGTTGGGGCATATATACACAGAAGAACAGGGAAGAAAAAATAAAAAAAAAAGATCGAGTGTGCTGATTAAAAGAGGAAGAAAAATGGAAACAAAAAAGAAAATAAGAGTGAGAAGGAGAAGTTCAATCAAGAACAATAAAATCAACAATAAGGATCTAGATGGTAAAACAGAGGTAACAAAAAAAGTTTCAAAAGGCACAATGAATTCAGTTTTATTGGTAGTATGTCTAAAGGAATGGAATCTCTATATGTAAATGATAAAAAAGGGATAATCACTCCAGACAGTTAGCTTTTGTTTCTTTCTTTAGGATTTGGTCCCGATGGTTCACCAAAAAAAAAATTTAAAAGAAGTCAAAATTAGCTTGGAATAAAGAACAAAAGGGTTGGGACATATATACACAAAAGAACAGGGAAGAAAAAATAAAAAAAGGAAAAAATAAAAAAAAGGATCAAGTGTGCTGATTAGAAGAGAAAGAAAAATAGAAACAAAAAAAAATAAGAGTGGAAAGGAGAAGTTCAATCAAGAACAACAAGATCATCAATAAGGATCTAGTTTGTAAAACAAAGGTAACAAAAAACAAGTAATGAAGAAGATAATGAAGATGAAGAAACAAAAGCTTGGAGGATTATTGGGTCACAATTACTGTTTCAATATGATGATGAAGATGAAATAATAGATCATCTTCAAAGGGAGCTTAAAGTCAATAATATAAGAGAAGACGTCATTGTCAAAACAAGATCTAGAAGCAGAAAAAAGAGGGCATACAGTCATGTTGATAGCATTAATATGTTTCAATATGATAATGTTTTGGAATTATAGAGGTTAGAAAGGTAGAGGAAAGGAAAGGGGTGTGTGTAAGAATTGGTTAGAAAATTATGCTCGTGATTTTTTTGGGGCTGGTTAAACAAAGTCTTCTTCTATCTTTGTAAGTTGTGCAAAAAATGTAGAGACAATGTAATTTTGGATGAGAAAAAATAGATACAATGATAATGGTGGAGGATTATTGTGAATTTATGACAGTAAAACTTTTATTGAGAATAATAGGATTAATGGTAATAGATGGATGTATATCTATGGTATGCTAAATCAGGTAGAATTGGAGCTAGCAATTATGGTAGTTTATAGAGAACATCCAGTGATAGATAGCAAAAATATGTAGAAAAAAATGGCAGACCAGAAAAAAAAATTTAATACCGTGTATTGTGATAGGATATTTTAATGAAGTCATGTATCTAAAGGAGCGTCATAATAGCATAATAAGTCTTGTGAGGATGGAAGACTTCAGAGAATAAATTCAAAATATAAACCTTGTGGAGCTCCCATTACAGAAAAAAAAGGTATACATAGATGAAAGGTAACCAGGCCAATCTTCTGGATAGAATTTGTGTGGATTCAGTTTGGATTACAAAATTTTCAACTTCAAAAATTAAGGTGATAAAATATTCCAAATCTAATCACTTACCGTTGATCTTGCAAGTGAAAGAACAAACTATGATCCTAGGTCTTTTCGGTCATTGAATATATGATTTTTGCACCCAAATTTTATTCCAATGATCGAAAAGGAATAGAATATGAGGGAAATGTACTTTCTAATAAAAAAATAAAGAAGCTGAAGTGTGTAATCACAAGATGGAATAAAGAGATCTTTAGCAATGTGGATGAAAGGATAAAAATATTAGAAGAAGAAATAACTAAGGTGGATGAGAAGTTGGAGAAGAATAAAATTGAATCTAATCTGAAGGTAAGTAGAAGAAAAGATTTAGAAGGTAAATTGAAACAAGAAAAAAGGAGAGTAATTGAGGCAGCTGTCGAAGGATAGATATATTTAGGAAGAAGATAAAAAAATACTTCTATACAACAAAAATAATTAGGAGCATAAGAAAACATGTATCGTAACTAATAGTTAGAAATAAGTCATTAAAATTTTGAGAAGAATAAAGGAAGAGGCAAGAAGATTCTTCAAGAATCTGTATATTGGGAGGACATCTGGAATTCAAATTCAAGAAGGAATAATTAAAAGAATATCTCCTAAACAAGCTCAAGATTTGAAAAAGTTGACTACAAATGCAGATGTTAGAGATGTAGTTTTGAGTTGTAGTCCTTCAAAAGCACTAAGGTCAGACAGGTTCAACATGTTTTTCATAAAGAGCACATGGGATATTATAGATGAGGAGTGATAGAGTGCAAAACCATCGGCTTAGAATTTTCACAAAAATAGTTCCGTTGCAAGTATAGTTCCAAGCCGACAAGTAATGCTCAAATCAAAGTTTAGTTTTAAATCACTAATTAATAGAGAGTAATCAAATCTCGAGTCGTCTTCCCTAAGAACTAATGCCAACAAGTGCATAAAATTGGTTGTAAAAAAGCAAGGAATTTCAATGATTGAAATAAACAAATAAAGAGATAGAAGAACAAGACAAAATTACAATTAATAAACTAATAAGGGAATAAAAGAACTATGTATGTAATATAGACAAGTAATGCTATAAAGTGATAGAAAAATGGTTCAAAGCATAAATGGAACCTTGACTTGGAATGAGTTATGGAATCCCTTCCTTGCCATAACCACAACTATGATAATTATGATGGATTAGTCTCACTAAGTCAACCCTTAACATCAAAAAGTAAGTCAAGTGAGCATAATTGTTATCAATCCATAAATCCTAACTAACTTACTAATTACCTTAGTAAGAAGCTAGCGTTAGTAGAAATAATAACAACTAACAACCCAATAATTATCACTAAATGTTAGACATTGTGACTCTAGCATTCCATAATTTTATTTCCCAAGCCAAGGGGTGGAAATCTACCCCATAACCAAAGTTGGCATTTCATGAAACACATAGTGGGCATAATCATAAAATATGACAAAATTGGGAAAATAATAAAAACTATGAACCACAAATGATCAAAATCAACAAAGGCAACTCAAACAAGCATAAAATAACCAACAATCATCAAATCAACCAACTAGAAATTAAAATTGCAAAACTATATATGTATTGATAAAAGAAATTGAAATATAAGAAAGTGTAGAACAAGTAGTGTAATAAAAGAGAAATTAAAGAAATACTTACAATGGAAATGGCTAGAATCAAAGATCAAAACTTGAACTATAAAATTCTACAAACCCTAACTAAACCTAAGGAAAATTGAGAGAAAAACTAACCTAAACTATCCTAAAACTACTCCTAAGTGTGTTGTATAATGTATGGTAGTGTATGGTATGTTCTATGGTTGCTTGCCCCTTCATATATGCTCAAAAGCTTTCAGAAATGGGCCAAAAAGCCCCTCAAATCGCGAGCCACATGACTTTTTAATGAAGTCACGTGCTGGTACCTGTGCGTACGCACAGGTCTGCGCTTACGCACGCATGCCGATTTTCATTCTGTGCATGGGCACAGAAGGTGTGCGTGGGCACAAGCTGAAATGCTTCTCTCCTTTGATTTCTTCATGTTTTCTCCCAATTCCATGCTTCTCTTCCACTCTCATCAAGTCATTCTTACCTATTACACCTAAAATCACTCATCAAATATATCAAGACATTGAATGGAATGAAAGTGGAATAAAATTGATTAAATTAAGCACAAAATAGCATGTTTTAACAATTATGGACAATTTAGAGAGAAAACACAAAAGCACGCTATTTAGGTGAATAAATGTGGGTTTATATGATTAAATCCACTCAAATCAAACTAAAATATATCGTCAAATATGGATTTATCAATTCCCCCACACTTAAACAATAGCATATCCTCATGCTAAGCACAATCAAGGGAGAAGGGTAAAAGGGTAAGCAACTTATTCAATACAACTATTTATATGTGGTGCACGAAATTGTAATCACACTTGTAATTCCGCACAACTAACCAGCAAGTGCACTGGGTCGTCCAAGTAATACCTTACGTGAGTAAAGGTCGATCCCACAGAGATTGTCGGCTTGAAGCAAGCTATGGTTACCTTGTAACTTAGTCAGGAGATTATCAATGAAAAGAATTTTGTTTGCAACAAAATAAAAGAGCATGAAATAAAAGGTACTTGTGATTCAATAATGGAGAACAGGTTGGAGTTTTGGAGATGCTCTGTCATCTGAATCTTTATTTTCCTACTGTATTCTTCTTCACGCACGCAAGGCTCCTTCCATGGCAAGCTATGTGTAGGGTGTCACCGTTGTCAATGGCTACTTCCCATCCTCTTAGTGAAAATGGTCCATGTACACTGTCACCGCACAGCTAATCATCTATCGGTTCTCGATCATGTTGGAATAGAATCTAGTGATCCTTTTGTGTCTGTCACTATGCCCAACACTTGCGAGTTTGAAGCTCGTCACAGTCATCCCTTCCCAGATCCTACTCGAAATACCACAAACAAGGTTTAGACTATCCGGATCCCAAGAATGGCTGCCAATAATCCTAGCTTATACCACGAAGACTCTGATCTTTCGGAATGGAGGCTAAGAGATAAACATTCAATCTAAGATAGAACGGAGGTGGTTGTCAAGCACGCGTTCATAGGTTGAGAATGGTGATGAGTGTCACTAATCATCATATTCATCATGTTTAAGTGCAAATGAATATCTTAGAACGAAAGCAAGCGTGATTGAATAGAAAACAGTGGCAATTGCATTAATCCATCGAGACACAGCAGAGCTCCTCACCTCCCAACCATGGGGTTTAGAGACTCATGCCGTGGAGGATACAAAGTCAGATGTAAAATGTCATGAGGTACAAAATAACTCTCTAAAGGTAGTTTTTATACTCAACTAGTAACCTAGGTTTACAAAAAATGAGTAAAAATCCACTTCTTAGGCCCACTTGGTGTGTGCTTGGGCTGAGCATTGAAGCTTTCTCGTGCATAGGCTGTTCCTGGAGTTAAACGTCAGCTTTGGTGCCAGTTTGGGCGTTTAACTCCAACTTTTATGCCAGCTCTGGCGTTTTGACGCTAGAAAATGGTAGAGAGCTGGCGTTTTGACGCCAATTTACGTCGTCAAAACTCGCTCAAAGTATGGACTATTATATATTTCTGGAAAGCCCTGGATGTCTACTTTCCAACGCAATTGAGAGTGTGCCGTTTGAAGTTCTATAGCTCCAGAAAATCCATTTCGAGTGCAGGGAGGTCAGAATCCAACTGCATCTGCAGTCCTTTATCAGCCTCTGAATAAGATTTTTGCTCAGGTCTTTCAATTTCAAGCAGAAAATACCTGAAATCACAGAAAAACACACAAACTCATAGTAAAGTCCAGAAATGTAAATTTTGCTTAAAAACTAATAAAAATATACTAAAAACTAACTAAATCATACTAAAAACTATATAAAAATAATGACAAAAAGCGTATAAATTATTTGCTTATCACAACACCAAACTTAAATTGTTGCTTGTCCCCAATCAACTGAAAACAAAATATCATAAAAAGAAGAGAATATACAATGAATCCCACAGTATCAATGTACTGAACATTTTTGGCATCTCACTTTTTCCTTTGAAATTCAGCATGATTGGCATCTATAGGAACTTAGAATTTTAGATAGTGTTATTGATTCTCCTAGTTCAGTACGTTGCTTCTTGAACACAGCTACTTTATGAGTCTTGGCCGTGACCCTAAACACTTTTTTTTCCAGTATTACCACCGGATACATGAATGCCACAGACACATAACTGGGTGAACCTTTTCAGATTGTGACTCAGCTTTGCTAGAGTCCCCAGTTAGAGGTGTCCAGAGTTCTTAAGCACACTCTTTTGCTTTGGATCACGACTTTGACCACTCAGTCTCAAGCTTTTCACTTGGACCTGCATGCCACAAGCACATGGTTAGGGACAGCTTGATTTAGCCGCTTAGGCCTGGATTTTATTTCCTTGGGCCCTCCTATCCATTAGTGCTCAAAGCCTTGGATCATTTTTACCCTTGCCTTTTGGTTTAAAGGGCTATTGGCTTTTTCTGCTTGCTTTTTCTTTTTCTTTTTCTTTTTCTCTTTTTTGCCACTTTTCTTTTTTTTCACTGCTTTTTCTTGCTTCAAGAATCAATTTCATGATTTTTCAGATTATCAATAACATTTCTCTTTGTTCATCATTCTTTCAAGAGCCAACAATTTTAACATTCATAAACAACAAGATAAAAAATGTGCACTGTTCAAGCATTCATTCAGAGAGCAAAAAGTATTGCCACCACATCAAAATAATTAAACTAGTTTCAAGATAAAATTTGAAATCCAAGTACTTCTTGTTCTTTTGTAATTAAGCACATTTTTCATTTAAGAGAGGTGAAGGATTCCTGGAATTATTCATAGCTTTAAGACACATACACTAGACACTAATGATCATGTAGTGAAGACACAAACATAGATAGAACATACAGTATAAAGCCGAAAAATAGAAAAATAAATAGACAATGAGATTAAGGAATGAGTCCACCTTAGTGAGAGTGGCGTCTTCCTCCTCTTGAAGAACCAATGGTGCTCTTGAGCTCCACTATGTCTCTTCCTTGCCTTTGTTGCTCCTCCCTCATAGCTCTTTGATCTTCTCTAATCTCATGGAGAATGATGGAGTGCTCTTGGTGTTTTACCCTTAATTGGTCCCAATAGTTGTGTGGAGAAAAATGTATCCCTTGAGGTATCTCAGAAATTTCTTGATGAGGGAATTCATCATGCTCTTGTTGAGGTCCATGAGTGGGCTCTCTTGTTGTGCAGTCAAATGCTCTACTACTGAGCTATGGATCCTTAAGATGAATCTTTCCATCTTCCATGACTCGGAAGTGGAAGCTTTTGTCTCCCCTTTCCTCTTTCTAGAGGTTTCTCCGGTCTTAGGTGCCATAAATGGTTATGAAAAAACAAATAAAGCAATGCTTTTACCACACCAAACTTAAAAGGTTTGCTCATCTTCGAGCAAAAGAAGAAAGAAAAAAGGGGAAGAAGAAAATGGAGGAGATGGAGGGTATTTGGGAAGGAGATATGGAGGTGATTGGTGAAGGGTATTTTGAGAAGAATGTTGTAGAAAGGTGTGAAGAGGAGAGAGAGTGAGTTGAGGTTGGTGGAGATCCTGTGGGGTCCACAGATCCTGAAAGGTCAAGGAATTCTTCATCCCTGCTCCAATTAGGCGTTCACAATGCCTTAGAGTGCAATTCTGGCGTTTAAACGCCAGTCTGCTGCTCTGTTCTGGCATTTAAACGCGAGTTTTCCTTCCTGTTCTGGCGTCTAAACGCCAGTTTGTTGCCCTGTTCTGGTGTTTAAACGCTAGTCCGGTGCCTAATAAATCACTATTTTATGGTTTATCTTGTGCTCAATTGAGTGATTTTTATCAAGCCTTTGCCCACTTATTCATATGATTTGCATGGTTTTACATTCTCCTTCCTGATTTTGTGCTATGATTGAAAACATGCTTCTTTGCCTTTTATTTTCTTTTATTTAAATCCTCTCTTGTTATCATTCGATGCCTTGATATGTGTGTTACGTGATTTCAGAGATTACAGTGCAGGAATGGCTCAGAGGATGGAAAGGAAGCATGCAAAAGTGGAAGGAATACAAGAAGTTGAAGAAACTGCTAAGCTGTCCAGCCTGACCTCTTCACACTCAAATGGTCATAACTTGAGCTATAGAGATCCAAATGAGATGGTTCCAGTTGCGTTGGAAAGATAACATCCGGGACTTCGCAACAATATATAATTTCCCATATCTGCCCCAAAGTTAAGCAACGCGAATGCATAGATGACGTGTCCGCATCGCATTTGCGAACTTCAATCCACGCAAACGCGTGGACGATGCCTCCGCGTCACTTTGCCGCGACCTGTACGGACCAGAAAGCGCTGGGAGTGACTTCTGGGCTATTTTTGACCCAGTTCTTGGCCCAAAAAACATAGATTAGAGGCTGGGAGTGGAGCAAAATCAAATCATTCACTCATAACACACATTTTATAATTTTAGATGTAGTTTTCAGAGAGAAAGGTTCTCTCCTCTCTCTTAGGATTTAGGATTAGGATTCCTCTTAAAGGATTTAGGATTTCAACTCTTCATTAGGTTCAATATTCCTTTTACTTTATATTTCTCTTTTATTTTCAGATACTTTAATGCTTGTATTACTTATGTTGCCTATTTGGCTTATGAGCCATTCATGTTAGGATTTTCTTTATTTAATATAAATTGAGGTATTTCAGACTTATATGTTATGGATGCTTTGGCTTTATCCAAATTATTTTCATTCAAGTAGATTTTCTTCCCTTTCGGCCTTGGTTGATTAATTGGTAACTCTTGAGTTGTCAAACTCATTGTTGACTGAAAATTGGAATTCTTCAAGAATTAACTCGAGTTCCAATAACTCTAGCCTTTTCCAAGGAAAGACTAGGACCTGAGGAACCAAACTTATTCCATCCACTTGACTTACCTTCATAGTTAGAGGTTAACTTAGTGGGAGAAAAATCCAATTCTCATCACAATTGATAAGGATAACTGGGATAGGACTTCCAGTTTTCATACCTTGCCAAGAGTTTTATTAGTTATTAATTTATTAATTCTTGCAATCTATTTCTCTTGCTTGAAACCTTTTTCAAACCCAGACACTATTTTTCCATAACCAATAATAAATCATACTTCCCTCCAATTCCTTGAGAAGACAACCCGAGGTTTGAATACTTCGGTTTATAAATTTATTGGGTTTTGTTATCTGTGACAACCAAAGCGTTTGTACGAAGGGATTTTCTGTTGGTTTAGAATCTATACTCACAACGCGACTATATTTTTACAAAATTCTTTACTAGCAAAAATCCTAACGTCAGTGCCCTATTCTGGCGTTTAAACGCCTAGAAAGATGCCAGATTGGGCATTTAAACGTCCATTTTGCTACCCTTACTGGCGTTTAAACGCCAATAAGTGTTTCCTCCAGGGTGTGCTGTTTTCAATGCTGTTTTTGATTTTTTTCCTTTATCTTTGTAATTGTCTTTGTGACTTCACATGATCATCAACCTAAAAGAAAACAAAATAATATATATAAAATTAAAATAAAATTGGGTTGCCTCCCAATAAGCGCTTCTTTATTGTCTTTAGCTGGACTTCACTGAATGTTATTCTAGTCTCAGTTTTGAGCACTCTTGCTCAATATTGCTTTCAATATAGTTCTTGACTCTTTGCCCATTAACAATGAATCTCTTGTCATAATCAATATCCTTAAGCTCCACATATCCATATGGTGACACACTTGTAATCACATACGGTCCTCTCCACCGGGATTTTAATTTTCCAGGGAATAATTTGAGTCTAGAGTTGAATAATAGGATCTTTCGGCCTGGTTCAAAGACTCTGGATGACAATTTTTTGTCATGTCATCTTTTTGCTTTCTCCTTGTAAATTTTTGCATTTTCGAAAGCATTGAACCTGAACTCCTCTAGCTCATTCAGCTGGAGCAATCTTTTCTCTCCAGCTAATGTAGCATCAAAGTTTAGGAATCTGGTTTCCCAGTAGGCTTTGTGTTCCAGTTCCACGGGTAGATGACAGGCTTTGCCATACACAAGTTGGTGTGGAGAAGTTCCTATAGGAGTCTTGAATGCTGTTCTGTATGCCCACAGAGCATCATCCAAGCTTTTTGCCCAATCCTTTCTACAGGCCATTACAGTCTATTCCAGGATTCTTTTTAGTTCTCTATTCGAGACCTCATCTTGCCCATTTGTCTGTGGATGGTATGGATTTTCTACCTTGTGGCTAATTCCATACCATACCATAGTAGAGTAAAGTTGTTTATTGCAGAAATGAGTGCATCCATCACTGATTATTGCTCTGGAGACACCAAATCTACTGAAGATGTATTTCTAGAGGAACTTTATCACTGTTTTAGTATCACTAGTGGGTGTTGCAATTGCCTCTACCCATTTAGATACATAGTCTACTGCCACCAGAATATAAGTGTTTGAGTATGAAGGTGGGAAAGGCCCCATGAAGTCAATACCACATACGTCAAACAATTCAATCTCTAAGATCCCTTGCTGAGGTATGGCGTAACCATGAGGCAGATTACCAGCTCTCTGGCAACTGTCACAGTTTCGTACAAACTCTCGGGAGTCTTTATATAGAGTAGGCCAGTAGAAGCCACATTGGAGGACTTTTGTGGCTGTTCGCTCACTTCCGAAATATCCTCTATATTGTGATCCATGGCAATGCCAAAGGATCCTCTGCGCTTCTTCTCTAGGTATGCACCTATGGATTAATCCGTCTGCGCATCTCTTAAAGAGATATGGTTCATCCCACAAATAGTACTTTGCGTCAGAAATTAATTTTTTCGTTTGCTGCCTGCTGTACTCTTTAGGTATGAACCTTGTAGCCTTATAGTTTACAATGTCTGCAAACCATGGTACTTCCTGAATGGCAAAGAGTTACTCATCCGGAAAAATTTCAGAGATCTCAGTGATGGGGAGGGACGCCCCTTCTACTAGTTCTATCTGGGACAGGTGATCTGCCACTTGGTTTTCTGTCCTTTTTCTGTCTCTTATTTTTATATCAAACTCTTGCAGAAGTAGCACCTACCTTATGAGCCTGGGTTTTGAATCCTGCTTTGTGAGTAGATATTTAAGAGCAGCATGGTTAATGTACACAATCACCTTTGATCCTACCAAATAGGATCTGAACTTGTCAATGGCATAAACCACTGCAAGCAATTCCTTTTCTGTGGTTGTGTAATTCTTTTGTGCATCATTTAGGATACAATTGGTATAATAAATGACATGCAGAAGTTTGTCATGCCTCTGTCCCAATACTGCACCAATGGCATGGTCACTAGCATTACACATCAGTTTGAATGGTAATGTCCAGTTTGGTGCAAAAATGACTGGTGCTGTAACCAGCTTGGCTTTCAGGGTCTCAAACGCCTGCAGACACTCTGTGTCAAATATAAATGGCATGTTAGTAGCTAGCAGATTACTTAGAGGTTTTGTGATTTTTGAAAAATCCTTTATAAACCTCCTATAGAATCCTGCATGCCCCAGAAAGCTTCTGATTGCCTTAACATTGGCAGGTGGTGGTAATTTTTCAATTACCTCTACCTTAGCTTGATCTACCTCTATTCCCCTGTTTGAGATCTTGTGCCCAAGGACGATCCCTTTAGTCACCATAAAGTGACATTTTTCCCAGTTCAAAACCAGGTTAGTCTCTTGGCACCTCTTTAGAACAAGAGTCAGGTGATCAAGACAGGAGCTGAATGAGTCTCCATATACTGAGAAGTCAACCATGAAGACTTCTAGAAATTTCTCCACCATATCAGAGAAAATAGAGAGCATGCATCTCTGAAAGGTTGCAGGTGCATTACACAGCCCAAATGGCATCCTTCTGTAGGTAAATACTCCAGATGGGCATGTGAATGCTGTTTTCTCTTGATCCTGGGGATCTACTATAATTTGGTTGTACTCTCAATAGCCATCTAGAAAGCAGTAATAATCATGACCTGCTAGTCTTTCTAGCATTTGGTCTATGAATGGTAAAGGAAAATGATCCTTTCTGGTGGCTGTATTGAGTCTTCTGTAGTCAATACACATGCGCCACCCTGTAACTGTTCTTGTGGGAACCAGTTCATTTTTCTCATTATGAACCACTGTCATGCCTCCCTTCTTGGGGACGACTTGGATAGGGTTCACCCAGCGGCTATCAGAAATTGGATAAATAATCCCAACCTCTGATAAACCCTATTTGTAGGGTTTATCTTGTATTGATTTTAGGAGATTTTAATACCTTTTACCCACATTTATTCAAATAATTAGCATGATTTTGTGATTGTCTTCTTATTTGTGCTTAGATGTGAAAACATGCTTTTTAGGCCTTTAACTTGATGATTTTAATCTCCCTTTGATTCCACTAGATGCCTTGATGTGTTTGTTAGTGATTTCAGATTGAAAAGGCTAGGAATGGATAAAACGAGTGAAGAAGAAAGCATGCAAAATGGAGAAATCATGGAAAAATCCAAAGAATTGAACTCGCCCATGGACGCGCGTGCGCACCAAGCGCTCACGCGCACCTTGCGAATTACCCCATGGATGCGTACGCGTGCTGTGCACGTACGCGTCGGTGCTGATATATGATTTTTTAAGTGAATTCGCACCCAACGAATTCTCAAGGGTTGTGGGGCCCAATCCCAACCAACTTTGGTGCCAAAGATGCTATTTAAACCCAAGAATTGAAGAGCAAAGGGGACTTTTTGACTTTTGATCATTTTTTACACATTAGGATTAGTTTAGAAGTAGTTTTAGAGAGAGAAGCTCTCACTTCTCTCTAGAAATTAGGATTAGGATTATGCTTAGTTCTTATATTTAGGTTTTAATTCATGCTCTCTTCTACTCTTCTTCTCAATTCTTTATTGTTGCATTTATGATTCCTCTATTCTTTTGTTGTAATCCCTTCTACTTTGTTTCTATGCTTTGTTGTAGATCTACTTTTATTCCTTCTATTCTCTTTCAATTCAATTAGATGTAATTCATAATGATTGTGTTCTTTTTTATTATTGTTGATAATTCATTGTAATAATTGTTGTTAGATTCTATTATTGTTGTCAATTTGCTTTGCTTTGCTTTTGTACCTTCCAAGTGTTTGATGAAATTCTTGGTTGGGTTTTAGTGTAGGTTTTGTTCCTCTTGGCCTAGGTAGAGTAATTAGTGACTCTTGAGTTATCTAATTCCTTTGTTGATTGATAATTAGAGATTGCTAATTGATTTGAATGCCTCTAAAGCTAGTCTTTCCTTTAGGAGTTGATTAGGACTTGAGGAATCAAATTGATTTATCCACTTGACTTTCCTCCATGCTTAGAGGTTAACTAAGTGGGAGCAATGAATAATTTGTGGTCACAATTGAGGAGGATAACTAGGATAGGACTGACATTAGGATTTTTGCTAGTAAAGAATTTTGTAAAAATATAGTCACATTGTGAGTATAGATTCTAAACCAACAGAAAATCCCTTCGTACAAATGTTTTGGTTGTCACAAGTAACAAAATCCAATAAATATATAAACCGAAGTATTCAAACCTCGGGTCGTCTTCTCAAGGAATTGCAGGGAGGTATGTTCTTATTATTGGTTATGCAAAGGTATATTTTGGGGTTTTAAAAAGGATTGAACAAGTAATTTAATTGACAAGAAAAATAAATAAATGACTATAAAATAAACTCTTGGCAAGATATGAGAAATTGGAAGTCCTATCCTAGTTATCCTTATCAGGTGTGATGAGAATTGGGTTTTAATCCCACTTAGTTAACCTTTACTAAAGCAAAGGAAAGTCAAGTGGACTAATTAGTTTGATCCTCAAGTCCTAGTCAACCCCTATGGGAAGACTAGCTTTAGAGCGATCTAGATCAATTAGAATCTGCCAATTTCAACCACTGCTGAGTTTGACAACTCAAGAGTTACCAATTAATCAACCAAAGCCAAAAGGGAATAAAATCTACTTGAACAAAAATAATTTGGATAGAGCCCAAGCATCAATAACATAAATTAGAGAAAACAATTATAAGTCTGAAATACCTCAAATTATATTAATTAAGAAAATCCTAACATGAAAAGTTCATAAGCCAAATAGGCAACATAAGTAATACAAGGATTAAAGCATCTGGAAGTAAAAGAGAAATATAAAGTAAAAGGAATATTGAACCTGATGAAGAGTCAAAATCCTAAATCCTTTAAGAGGAATCTTAATCCTAAATCCTAAGAGAGAGGAGAGAACCTCTCTCTCTAAAATCTACATCTAAAACCTAAAATTGAATTATGATCTGATATGAAGTCCCCTGTTGTATGGATGGACTCCCCCACTTTATGGCATCTAATCTGTGTTCTCTGGGTCGAAAACTGGGTCAGAAACAGTCCAGAAATCGCTGATTGTGAAATCTAGTCCGTACAGGTCGCGGCAAAGTGATGCGGAGGCATCATCCACGCGTTTGCGTGGAATGAGATTCGCAGATGCGATGCGTCCGCGTAGAGCACGCGTTCGCATTGCCTATCTGTATGGTGCAAAAATCCCGGACGTTAGCTTTCCAACGCAAGTAGAACCGCATCATTTGGACTTCTGTAGCTCAAGTTATGATCGTTTTAGTGTGAGAGGGTCAGGCTGAAGCTTTGCAGTTCCTTCAACTTCTTGTATTCCTTCCACTTTTGCGTGCTTCCTTTCCATCCTCTAAGCCATTCCTGTCCTGTAATCCCTGAAATCACTTAACACACATATCAAGGCATCTAATGGTCATAAGAGAGGTTTAATATTAGCAAATATAAGGCCAAAGAAGCATGTTTACAATCATAGCACAAAATCAGGAAGGAGAATGTAAAACCATGCAAATCATATGAATAAGTGGGCAAGGACTTGATAAAAACCACTCAATTGAGCACAAGATAAACCATGAAATAGGAGTTTATCAACCTCCCCACACTTAAACATTAGCATGTCCTCATGCTATGTTCAAGAGAAGCTATAAAGGAGTGAAGAGGAATGATAGAGAGTATGCAATGCAAAATATTTCTACCTACTTGGTTAAAAGTAAATAAGTTCTTCAAGACAAATATGAACCAAATTCTACTAATTCAAATTATACAATAAAAAGCAAGTAAACTTGTAAGAAGATAGCTCATGAAAACAGGGAACATAGAATCAAGTATTGAACCCTCACTGGTAGTGTATATCACTCTAATCTCTCAAGTATCTAGGGTCAATCACTCTATTCTTCTCTAATCATGCTTTCTAGACTTCATTCTTCATCTAACCAATCAACAAATATTTAATGTATACATACAAACATCATGAGGTCTTTTTCAAGGTTGTAATGGGGCTAAAGTAAGGGTAAGGGTATATATATAAGGCTAAGTGAGCTAACAAAGTGAATCCTTAATTAGTCTAAGATCTCACTTAACATACATACTTTATATAAATTCAAAGTTCTTTTACCTACTTGCCCAAAATTTTTTTCCACTTTTGTATTACATGCTCATGTATCAAACTTATTTTTGAATTTTGTCCCATGTGCATTGATTCTTCTTATTTTGTATTTAGGGTAATATATATATTTTTTTGTATCCCCTTATTTAATTACTTCATTTATTTATTTATTTATTTATTTATTTATTTTTTTATCAATGCACATGGTTATTTAATTAATTTGATTTCACATGAGCATGCTTCCCAAATTTTCAAATAACTTATTCAATTTAATTCCCTTTTTTCCTATCATCCCATGTTCCCATAGAAATTTCCACACTTAAATTATACCCAATATCTATCTTAAGCTAACCAAGGATTCAACTTGGAATTTTTTTATTTTATTTTTTTGCTTAAGGCTAATAATGTGGTTATAAATAGAAGGGGATTAAAAGGCTCAAGGGGGCTAACAAGGATGGCATAAAAGGATAGGCTTATTTGGGATAAGTGAGCAAAAACAAGTAATGGCCTCAATCATATGCAAGCATGTAAATACACTAAATAATGGATATATAGAATGGAACAAAATATAGATTATAATTATAGAGAAGAAAATACACAAGAATAAAATATTACGGTTAAATAATGTAACCATGCAATTAAGCTCAAGATCTCACGGGTTGTGTGTTCTTTAGCTCAAAAATCATATTCCAAATACAAATTCCAAACAAGTTTAACACAACTTTTTTAATTTAAATTAGTGAAATATTATAAAAAATTCTTGAAAAAGAAAATATTACTTCAACCAAGTAGTAAATAAATGCAAACAATCAACTACATATGCAATCTATTATGCAATGCAACAATGAACAAACAAAGAGAATAGAATATTGGTATTGAGAAGATAATGACTAACCCGTGGAGATCGGTATCGACCTCCCCACACTTAAAGATTGCACCGTCCTCGGTGCATGCTAAGATGTACAAGTGGACGGGGGTTGTTGTTCCTCAGCTGGTGCTCTCTTTGTTCCTTTCCTTACCGGTGATTTGGGAGTAGCTTTCTCTGTACCCTTCTTGGTGGCCATCCTGAAAAGGAAAAAAGAAAGTAACTTTTAAAGCTAAGGGTTGGAGCAAGGAAGAGAATGGAAAAGGTGGTAATCAATGCACAGGAATGGATAATGAAGTGAACACATGGTTATGACTACATGTGGCAGATCAACAATGGAAATATATTAAGTGCATGTGATGACAATTAAATGCAAGGTGTTTATTGGTATGCCGGCAAAAGGCATGAGTAGCATAGATCAAGCATTCAATGTCCAAATTAGATTACCAAGTCTTCCAAACTAATAATCTGTTTGTAAAAACAATTATATATAAATAATAAGATATAAAAGGGATTTTGTGAAAAGCAGGCATTTAGAGTAGTAGATTTAAAAGAAATCTAAAAATAGTGCAAAATACCATATAGGCGTTTTCACAAACACATAGCATGCATGTTAAATAAGGTATGGAAAATATTAATTTGAACATGCAAGAAACCCTTAGAAAATAATATATAATTGTTAAACAGGTCCTAAACAATCCACAAGCAACATATAAAAATAATGACCCAAATAAAATTTCAACACCAATAGGAAGAATAAGAAAAGTAAAAGAAAAACATGGATAGGGAAAGTAGAGGAGAAAGAAAAAGAAAACATGTGAATAAAAAGAAGAATGAAAAAGTAAGGAGGGAAGAAGAGAGAGAAAAAACTTTGATAATGGTCGTAGGAAAGAGGGGGTAGAGGAGAGAAAGAAAGGTGGAAAGAAGGAAGAAGGGAGAGAGAAATAAGATTGGGGGGAAAAGAAAAGATAAAATAGCCTGGCAGATTTGAATGAGTTGGGCGGCGCAAGTGACGCGGGCGCTTGGGGCATGCGGTCGCGCGGAAAGCCCTTAAGTGAGGTGACGCGGACGCGTCAGTCATGCGGACGCGTGACATGATTTGTGCTAGCGGCGCGAGGGCAGCTTCGCACTCGCACAACTCTCTGTTTAATTTATGTTTTGCCAAAATTTAGGGTGGCGCGGTCGCGTGAATGGCCATCTTGAGAAAACGGCGCAGACGCGTGGGGCATGCGTTCGCGTGGAAGGGCCTGTGCGATTAGCACAAGTGCAGCCCAGCTCCAGCACAACTTTCAGCCATACACCCTTTTTACGTCGAATCATAGGGCACGCGGTCGCGTGGGTGACGTGAACGCGTGGGAGGCCTATTTTCCCACATGACGCAGACGCGTCGGCGGCGCGGTCGCGTGGTACAAGTTCTGCCAAAGGCACGCCTCCAGCCACACTTTTGCGTGACTCTCTGTGTCTTTTCTTCTTGTGGTCAAGGCACCATGACGCGGACGCATCATTGACGCTGTCACGTCATGTGCTCTCTCGTTTTTTTTATAATGCAGTATGTAGAATGCAATGTTTAATATGAATGCTATGCATGATTCCAGGTTCAATAAAAATTCAAAAACAGACAAAACAGACTAGAACTAAAACTGAAAAAGGGACAATCATACCATAATGGGTTGTCTCCCACCTAGCACTTTTAGTTAAAGTCCTTAAGTTGGACATTTGAGGAGTTTCCTGTTATGGTGGCTTGTGCTTGTATTCATCCAAAAATCTCCACCAATGTTTGGAATTCCAATAGCCTCCGGGATCCCAAACTAGGTGCAGAAGGCCTTCAAGCAAGCTAAAGCAATTGACAAGGCCCCAATAGTGTTGATTGCCAGAATGAATTCCGGGGTCCCAAACCTTGCTTTTGCACCCGTCTTCTTGTTGATCATTATGATTCCATCCGGGTAGCAAGCAATCTGAATTCTCACTAAAGCGGCCAAACAACTTCCTAGGCCCATTCAGTTGAGCTCTACACCAACATTTACGTTTAAACTTAAAGCTTCCAACCATAATGAACCTTGCAGGACAATTCTTACCACTGGCCATCATCCTCTTACTCTTAATGTCACAAAGAGCTCTAAGTTGACCATCCGTCTCCAGTAGCCCATATTCAAGTGGAAAGGTAAAGGTCAAGGATAAGAATTTTACCCACTTGAACGTTGTGTTGGACGGTAATGGCCTTGGGAGAGGTGTATCTAATGAACTTGCAAGCTTCACTCCCTTGTGCTCTTCTCTGATAGCTTCCACCTCCTTGTAAGCTTCTTCAATTTCAACCTCCTCTTCTTGGTAGCTTTCTTCCAATTCAATCTCCTCTTCACTGCTTTCCAAGGGCATGAGAGGTTGTGCTTCTTCTTCTTGAATCTCCATCTCTTGATCAACTTTTTCCAAGTCTTCAACCATGATATGCCTTGGAGGTTGTACACCCTCTTCAACATCAATTTCAAACATCTTGGAAGGAGGCTTTATGAACGGACTTTCCAATAGAGGTTCAGCATCTCCTAAATCTTCAACCAACTCTTTTTCTTCTACAATGACGGCGTTCTCTACTTGTTCCAGTACGAAGTTATGCTCTATGCTGTCCACTGGAGTTTCTAGTGTCTTCTTCGTGCTGCGTTCTTCATTAGATTCTCCACATGAAGCCATGGGAGTCTGTTGAGTGTCTAAACTTCTAGAAGATAATCGATTTATTGCTTGCTCCAGTTGATGAAGGGTTGCATTAAATTGGTCTATTGATTCTTCGAAGTGAACCTGTGATTCTTGGCTTGATGGATATGGACGTGGTGCATATGGAGGTGGTGGTCCTTGGGAGTAACTAGGTTGGAATTGGGGTGATTCTATATATGGTTCATATGGTGGTTGGTGTGGTGGATAAGGGTTAGGGTCATATGGGGGTGTTTGGTGGTAAGGGGCTTGTGAGTCTGGTGGTTCAAAATTATATTGAGGAGGAGGGGGTTCATGGGCATATGGTGGGTCTTGTTGGTAACTACAAGGGGTCCACCATATATATCATCTTGGTATGCATTATAGAATGGTCTTTGTCCATGATATCCTGGAAGGTGTTGTTGCCTAAAGGGTTGATCAGATCCTCTTGGCTCCGTCCATCTTTGATCGCTTTGACCTTGATGCATATTCCTGTTATAGCTTCCTCTTCCTGCAACATAGTTGTAACCAGACTCATAGTCAAAGGGGTGAGAGTTCATAGTAGTAGAAAAAAATAAAACAAAAACTAACAAAAAGAAAATATTTTGAAAAAGATATAACTTTTAAAAAAAATTTTGAACTTTGAAAAATAAGATAAGATAAGATAAAAAAATTTTTTAAAATAAAAATCTAAAATTTTTTCTTTTGAAAAATTATTTACAATAACCAATAATAAGGCACACGTTTGCAATTCCCCGGCAACGGCGCCATTTAGACGTTAGGATTTTTGCTAGTAAAGAATTTTGTAAAAATTTAGTCGCGTTGTGAGTATATATTCTAAACCAACAGAAAATTCCTTCGTACAAAGGTTTTGGTTGTTACAAGTAACAAAACCCAATAAATTTATAAACCTAAGTATTCAAACCTCGGGTCGTCTTCTCAAGGAATTGCAGGGAGGTATGTTCTTATTATTGGTTATGCAAAGGTATATTTTGGGGTTTTAAAAAAGATTGAACAAGTAATTTAATTGACAAGAAAAATAAATAAATGACTATAAAATAAACTCTTGGCAAGATATGAGAAATTGGAAGTCCTATCCTAGTTATCCTAATCAGGTGTGATGAGAATTGGGTTTTAATCCCACTTAGTTAACGTTTACTAAAGCAAAGGAAAGTCAAGTGGACTAATTAGTTTAATCCTCAAGTCCTAGTCAATCCCTGTGGGAAGACTAGCTTTAGAGCGATCTAGATCAATTAGAATCTGCCAATTTCAACCACTGCTGAGTTTGACAACTCAAGAGTTACCAATTAATCAACCAAAGCCAAAAGGGAATAAAATCTACTTGAATGAAAATAATTTGAATAGAGCCCAAGCATCAATAACATAAATTAGAGAAAACAATCATAAGTCTGAAATACCTCAAATTATATTAATTAAGAAAATCCTAACATGAAAAGTTCATAAGCCAAATAGGCAACATAAGTAATACAAGCATTAAAGCATCTGGAAGTAAAAGAGAAATATAAAGTAAAAGGAATATTGAACCTGATGAAGAGTTGAAATCCTAAATCCTTTAAGAGGAATCCTAATCCTAAATTCTAAGAGAGAGGAGAGAACCTCTCTCTCTAAAAACCGCATCTAAAACCTAAATTGAATTATGATCTGATATGAATTCCCCTGTTGTATGGATGGATTCCCCCACTTTATGGCATCTAATTTGTGTTCTCTGGGCCAAAAACTGGGTCAGAAACAGCCCAAAAATCATTGATTGTGAAATCTGGTCTGTACAGGTCGCGGCAAAGTGCCTCGGAGGCGTCATCCACGCGTTTGCGTGGAATGAGATTCGCAGATGCGACGCTTCCGCATGGAGTGCACGTTTGCGTCACCTATTTGTATGGCCACAATTGCAAATTATATATCAAATCGAAACCCCAGACATTAGCTTTCCAACGCAAGTGGAACCGCATCATTTGGACCTCTGTAGCTCAAGTTATGTTCGTTTTAGTGTGAGAGGGTCAGGCTGACAGCTTTGCAGTTCCTTCAACTTCTTGTATTCCTTCCGCTTTTGTGTGCTTCCTTTCCATCCTCTAAGCCATTCCTGCCCTGTAATCCCTAAAATCACTTAACACACATATCAAGGCATCTAATGGTCATAAGAGAGGATTAATATTAGCAAATATAAGGCCAAAGAAGCATGTTTTCAATCATAGCACAAAATCAGGAAGGAGAATGTAAAACCATGCAAATCATATGAATAAGTGGGCAAGGACTTGATAAAAACCACTCAATTGAGCACAAGATAAACCATGAAATAGGGGTTTATCAAGGACTTCTAGTTCTCATATCTTGCCAAGAGCTTTGTTAGTTGTTAGTTTATTTTCTTTGCCATTTATAATTCTTGTCTAAAATCTCAGAAACCCCAAATATAACTCACAACCAATAACAAGACACTTCATTACAATTCCTAGGGAGAACTACCCGAGGTTTAAATACTTCGGTTTATAGATTTTAGGGGTTTGTTACTTGTGACAAACAAATTTTTGTATGAAAGGAATATTGTTGGTTTAGAAACTATACTTGCAACGAGAATTCATTTGTGAATTTCTAAACCGTCAAAAAAATCATTCATCAAAATGGCGCCGTTGCCGGGGAATTGCAATGGTGTTATGTTATTGGTTATTGTATATATGTGAATATTGTGAATAGCTTGCTTTTTGGATTGCTTGTTAATTTTTTCTAGTCTTAGTATTTTGTTTCATTATTTCTTATTAGTTTTTGTTTCTTATTTTCTCTAGCTACCATGAATTCTCATTTTGGCTATGAGTGTGATTACAACTATGTTGTAGGTGATGAGAACTTCAATGAGAATGTGTATCAAGAATGGGACAATCAAAGGTGTGAGGAGCCATATGCATATGATCAATCCTCATGGCAATAACCTCCACCAATGCACTATGAAGAAGAGCCATTCTATGATGCATGTCAATCTAATGGCTATGGTGAATCTCCTTGTGACTTTCAAGAACCACCACCATATGCCTATGAGCCATATCCTCAACATAACCCTCAACCATACTCACAAGCCCCTTCTTACCAACCACTTTCATATGATCCTAATCCATATCCACCATACCAACCACCTTTTGAGCCATATGAGCCACATATTGAACCACCACCATTCCAACCTCAATACTTCCAAGAGCCACCTTCTCCATATTATGACCAAGATGAACCACCTCCAATGTGTACAAATTTTCACCCTCAAGATAAGTTCTACCTTCCACCACAACCCTCCATGGAAGAATATCAATGTCCATCTCTCAAGGAGGCAATGGACCAGCTTCAAGCAACCATCCACCAAAAGTTAGATGCATGGGACTCTTACCACATGTCCATGGATAATTACGGACGAGCAACCAAAGAGGGAAGCATGAAGGGGATTGTAGAATCTCAACTTGAGAATAATAGATTGGAGTGTGTTGAGCAACAAATGGAACAAATGGAGTACATAGAACCACCACATCATTACTATGTTGAACCACCTTCATATTATGAACCCTTTTCCTAAAATGAAGAACCCTTCCACCCACCCCCATCTCTAATGGATGAAACCCTTGGTGTTCTTGTTCAAGGGCAAGAAGAGATGAAAAGGGATGTGCAAAATTTTATGGCCACCTTGGAGACAGTAACAAATCAATTAGCCTCCCAATGCTTGAACACTGAAGGAACTCCCATGGATACATGTGGAGAATCGAATGAAGAACATAGCATGAAAGAGAGATTGGAAACTCCGGTGGGAAATGAGAGAAGTTGCTTTGTGTTGGAACAATTGGAGGAAGCTAGGATTATTGAAGAAAAGGAAGAAATGGTTGAAGACTTAGGAGATGCGAAACCTCTATGGGAACATAGAGTTGAAAAAGACCCCTCCAAGAAGATTGAAATTAATGTTGAGGAGGGATGTGTACAACCTCCAAGGCATATTCCATATGAAGACTTGGATGGGATAGAACAAGAATTGAGTTCCCATGGCAATGAAGAGCAAGCATCAAATTCTAGTGGTGGTAGATCCTTTGAACTTGAAGAACCTTCTCCCGGTGCATTTGAAAATATTGTGGAGGTAAACTTCTTTCACCCTCCCAATTATAGTTTGATTAAGGAAAAAGGCTTAGATAGTATTGACGAACAAATGATTGAATTCGAGAAATCTTGTGAAGAGGTGGAAGTCCAAAAAAATGGAAGGATGGGAGTGGAATACGCTTTGTCAAGAACCTTGGAATCATCTTTGCCTAGGTTGCCATCTACTCCTTCACTTGAGTGGGTAAAACTCATTTCTATTAGCTTTATTGTCCCACTTGAGTATGGGTTGCTTGAAACGGATGGTCAACTTAGGGAGCTTTGTGGGATGAAGCGTAAGCGAAAAAGGTTTTGTGGTGGGCATTGCAAATCAAAGCTCATTATGGTTGATGCATCAAACATGAGATATAAAGGTTGGAGTAGTGCTCAAATAGATGGGTCTAGGAGGATTTTGACCACTATATAGAGAATTCACCTTACTCACCACCCGGTTGGACTAATAATGATGATCAACTTCAAGACGGGTGTGAAAATAAAGTGTGGGATCCCGGATTAGAAAAAGAGGATCAACTTTGGGAGCCCCAAGCTTGTAAAGAACTCCATCAACACTTGGCTCAATCCATGAGAAATCTTAGGGCACAATGGAGAACCAAGTATTGGTGGGAGTTCCAAGATGAATTCAAGCACAAGCCACCTTGAGAGGAGCTCCCCATAAGTCCAACTTAAGGACAATAAACAAAAGTGCTAGGTGAGAGACATCCCACCATGGTAATATCTTTTCATTTTCTCTTTTGTAAATATTTGGTAGAATTAGTCTAATTTCATGTTTAGATTATTTGGTTGAGTTTAGTTAGTAGTTTAGTATGTTAAATAAGGTTTTAAGGTGTTTTGGTAGATGTTTGGAGGTTTGGAAGGCTTGGTTTGGTGCAAGAAATTGGAAAAAATTTTGAAAAAACAGAGCACCATCCACGCGTACGCGCACTCCAAGCATTTTCGACCATCCACGCGCACGCACACATGGCGCGCACGCGTGGATCCAGAAGTTCCACCTCGAGCTAATAACCCGAGAGTTATGCAAACGTTGCGCGTGCATTGTGCCTGGGCACAAACGACCTCATGCGTACGCACGCATGGCGCACACGCGTCACTCTGGAAAAAAAAAAGGGAGCAGGGACGCGTACGCACACTGTGTGCGTATGCACCCCTTCACAGATGCGGCACTATACTTCAGGCCGAGAGTTGCGCCAACTCTGGGCCAATATTAAGCTCCTGTCATGGACACCACCCACGCGGACGCGCACCGTGCGCTTCCGCGCCCCCTCACCATTCACCCATCTGCGCGCGCGCGCGCCATGCATGCGTACGTGCGGATGCCCTTATTTCAAACATTTCTTTTCTTCTCCTCCTTCCATTTCTTTCCTTCTCCTTTCTTCTTCCCTCCTTCTGCCCTTCATCTAACACTTCCAAACACCACTTATAACCATTTAATTAGTTAGTTTTAGTTTAGTTTTCATTTTATTTTCTCTCTTTTCATTATAAGTGTTGGATTATTGACTTTGTTTACTATGCATTGCTGCCCCTTTATTTCCTAAATGCTATTTTAGCATGAATGTTTCTAGATAATCTTTGTTGGATTCTATGATTGAGGTTATATTTTGCTACTTAGTTTTGAGTTTTTCATGCTTACCTTTTAAGAATACCAAGTGATGAGAAATGCCTTCAAGCATGTTTAATCTTTTTGAATTACATGATTTGGCCACCATGTGATTTGAACCCTTTTCCTTGCCTAGGCAATCTCTTTATGGATGATGTTGTGCAATTACTTCAATGCATCGTGCTTCTTGTTCATATGCATCCAAATGCTTTTAGCTTTAATGCTTTCATGCTTCTTTAATGCTTATTTTACCTTACAAGTTTACTTAAAGAATTTCAAGCACACTAGAATGAGTAAAGAGTTTGCTTCTATTGTGACTTAGCCTTTCATGGTAGTGTGTGTTCTAAACCGCTCGCAACTTAGAATGAACACTCACTTTTATTAATGTCACATTAATTCACTCACTCAATCCTACTGATTTACCTCACTCCAACAATGCATGCTTCCTTGCTTTCATATCTTCTCATCTTATGGTGTTATATTTTGTTTTTCATGATGGATGCACCACAAGCAATAACGGAAGCAAGACTAAGAACACGCAGCACCGGTTGACCTACCAGCTGAAGGTAGCAATCCGGAGAGTCGCCGTACCCCCTTACTCATCTTTGAATGTACCGAGGACGGTGCAAACTTTTAAGTGTGGGGAGATCGTTCGACCGATCGGCAATTTTGGGTGACAAATTTCTAATCCCAACACTTTTGCATTTTATTTTTAGGTTTTTAGGATTTTTACTTGTATTTTCTTATTTTGCATATGTATACACAATAAGCTTAGTCAATTTTTCGAGAAAATTATCTATAGGGCACCTCAATTGATTTGAGTGAAAATTTTTCATAGAACTTGCTTGAATTATATATATTGTGGATCATGTTTTTGAGCTAAGAACACAAGCAAGTGAGTTTTGAGCCCAATAGTGTGGTTACATCTTATAACCACTTATTTTCCTTCTTGTGTGCATCATTCTCTTTCTATGATTGTGATCTTTAATTTGTTTGATTCTTTATGTGCATTATTTTGTGTATTCATGCATTTATATAATTGAGGCCATCACTTCATTAGCTCACTTACCCAAATAGCCTTACCTTTTATCTTCCATTGTTAGCCAACTTTGAGCCTACGCTTAACCCACTTGTTCTTTAATTTAGCACATTACAAGCCTTAAAGCGAAAAACAATAATTGTCATTTATTTGGATCTTCGATTAGCTTAGGCTAGTGTATGTGTGTATCATTCAAGTGTGGGAATCTTGGGACATTGGGGGAATAAAAGGGTAGTTTTGTATTTTTGTTAAAAATATTGGAATTGGGTACATACTCATGTATTAATCAAAAGTAAAACCTTATGCATTGATGCTCTTGTATATAGAAAGAAAAAATGAGAAAAACAAAAGAAAAAGAAAAGAAAAAAAGAAAAATAATATGGAAAGGAAAAGAAAAAAATAGAAAGAAAAGAAAAAGAAGAAAAAGAAAGAAATGAAAGGGGACAAAAATGCCCCAAAGCAAGGTCCAATAAAATCAATGCATATGTGTTGTGAAATAAAAAGGGATACATGAGTATGTGAAAAAGTGAAAAATGGGTAGTTAGGTTAGGACTTAATTGTATAGGATGTCATAGGTTAGGTGGAAAGTCTAAGCTTATCAAAGATTCAAATCTCAAGCTCACTTAACCATATATGCATCCTACCTTGACCCTAACCCTATTACAACCTAAAGAAAAGACCTCATGATACTTGTATGCATGCATGAAATATATGTCGATTGTTAGAAGAAAAACAAATCTTAAAAAGCATGAAATAGAGGAGAATTGAGAGAATCAACCCTAAACACTTGAGCAAATAGAGCGCAAACAATCCGGTGAGGGTTCGATTGCTCAATTACATGTTTTCCCCTATGATCATCATTCTTCATGCAAGTTTGTAAAAATATTTAATAGCTCAATTCAATTGTGGTTTGGCATGGTTGCTAACACCCATATCCCTTGTGCATATATGCTTCTTGGGGATTGATTTATTTTAACCGAGCAATTGCATTCATTTAGATAGTTATATATAGGTAGATTGCATTTAATTAGTTTCCATTGAATAAATGCCATACCCTTACTTCATTCTTGGTTTAAGCATGAGGACATGCTTGGTTTAAGTGTGGGGAGGTTGATAAACCCCATTTGTAGGGTTTATCTTGTATTGATTTTAGGAGATTTTAATACCTTTTACCCACATTTATTCAATGAATTAGCATGATTTTGTGATTGTCTCCTTATTTGTGCTTAGATGTGAAAATATGCTTTTTAGGCCTTTAACTTGGTGATTTTAATCTCCCTTTGATTCCACTAGATGCCTTGATGTGTTTGTTAGTGATTTCAGATTGAAAAGGCTAGCAATGGATCAAAGGAGTAAAGAGGAAAGCATGCAAAGTGGAGAAATCATGGAAAAAGCCAAAGAATTGAACTCGTCCATGGACGCGCGTGCGCACCAGGCGCTTACGCGCACCTTGCGAATTACCCCATGGACGCGTACGCGTGCTGTGCGCGTATGCGTCGGTGCTGATATATGATTTATTAAGTGTATTCGCACCCAACGAATTCTCAAGGGTTGTGGGGCCCAATCCCAACCAACTTTGGCGCCAAAATGCTATTTAAAGCCAAGGATTGAAGAGCAAAGGGGACTTTTTGACTTTTGATCATTTTTTACACATTAGGATTAGTTTAGAAGTAGTTTTAGAGAAAGAAGCTCTCACTTCTCTCTAGAAATTATGATTAGGATTAGGCTTAGTTCTTAGATCTAGGTTTTGATTCATGCTCTCTTCTAATCTTCTTCTCAATTCTTTGTTGTTGCATTTATGATTCCTCTATTCTTTTGTTGTAATCCCTTCTACTTTGTTTCTATGCTTTGTTGTAGAGCTACTTTTGTTCCTTCTATTCTCTTTCAATTCAATTAGATGTAATTCATAATAATTGCGTTCCTTTTGATTGTTGTTGAAAATTCATTGCAATAATTGTTGTTAGATTCTATTTTTGTTGTCAATTTGCTTTGCTTTTCTTTTGTACCTTCTAAGTGTTTGATGAAATTCTTGGTTGGGTTTTAGTGTAGGTTTTGTTCCTCTTGGCCTAGGTAGAGTAATTAGTGACTCTTGAGTTATCTAATTCCTTTGTTGATTGATAATTAGAGATTGCTAATTGATTTGAATGCCTCTA